>NC_041401.2:37061052-37361052 GCF_900747795.2 Erpetoichthys calabaricus
TAAGTCTTAAATGCTTTTCTGTAAAGTATCTAAAAACATTATGCAATTTGTTTTTGCATTAACAGGTATTTTCAGTGCAAGTTCCGACTAACATACAAAATTGTGCTAAGAATATCAGCAAAAACGAAAATCCTTTGTAAACCAAGGCCCATCTGTATTCAGTTTATTTTTAATTAGAGCAGTGATAAAGAACAAACACCAATCACATTCAATATAAAGAAAAATGCAGCTATAGTACTTTATATTTTAATGTATTATTTACTATATGGGGGATTGCATTACATGTATCACTGTAAAATTGCTTTTATTTCAACAAAACCAGAGTTAGTGGTATTATTTTCCAGTACATCTTTGGATGCTGTGAGATGTTAATATAACCTGACAAGCAGAGAACAAGTGCCATTTACCGTATAAAGTTGAAGAGCAAAAAGGAATTAATGTATAGTACGTAAGTATTTAAATGACAGAATGGAACCACCATGAAGGAATGTTTAAACTTTTATCTAGACAGTGTGGTTCTCTGAAAGGATGAGCTGGGGTAAAATGCTAAATAATGTCAGACTTATTCTAAAATGGCCAATGTTGGTAGCTGCCGGTCTGTAATGCTGGATGATCAGGAGAAGAGATTATTTTTCTTGAAACTTTGGAAACATGATTGTGGATGGTGTGCTGGATGTGCAAAAGTAAACAATCCACTGCCGTTTGACCCTGTACTTTTTCTTCTGCACCTTTGCTGGGCTTTCCTAATAATATGGCCAGTGTTGTTATCTCACTGCTCATATATAGTAGATGCAAACAAATTTAAAAGAGTCACCTACAGTTGTGACTGAACTAGAATTGCAAGTTCTTTTAAAAGTCTATGAATATTTCCTTTGTTGTGCTATTACAGTATAATATGTGTAAAAAAAAAACATATTTTAAATCATTTTATTAACTTAAGAGAAAACCTCAAGACCTATAATACTAAAAATGAATGTTTACATAAAATAAAGGTGATTGCAATAACAATAATTATAATAATAACATCCCCAAAAATCAGTTTTTCTCATATTTTGTACAGCAAGAAAGGATAACATGTAAAAGCATATTATATTAAAAACATTAAAAAAATTATATTAAAACAAACAAAAACCATATACAGTGGAACCTCGGGTCACGAACATCTCAGACCACGTACAAATCGGGTTACAACCAAAAAGTTCGCCAAACTTTTGCAACTGTTCACGACCACACACTCAGGTGATGAACAAGCCAGTTTGTACGCGCCGATGATTTCTGCACGTGTTCAGTCTCTCCCTGTGCATTCCCTGTGCAGCAAGCAAGAGAGAGTGAGTGACTGAGAGAGAGAGCACGAGCAAGTGAGAGAGAGAGAGAGAGAGCGAGAGAGAGAGAGAGAGAACGAGAGTGCAAGCAAGAGCAAGAGCGAGAGAGAGAGAGAGAGCGAGAGAGACAGCCCAAGCAGGGGTGTTTTGGCCGACACTCGGTGAGGGAGAAGGAAGCAGTCACTCCAGCTGAGCGATCAAGGAGCTGGAGTGACCAGAAGTAGTATGTAAACATTTAGTTTACTATTACACTGTGCATTCTTAGGTATAAGTAACTATTTTTGTGCTTAAAAATCTTAAAAAATATATATATTTACATACAGCTCGTATGGTCCGGAACAGATTAATTGTATTTACATACAATCCTATGGGGGCAATTACTTCGGGTCACGACCAAATCGGGTTGCGACCAGAGTTTTGGAACGAATTACGGTCGTGACCCAAGGTTCCACTGTATTACCTCATATTGTTATAATGTGTTTAGCTTTTATAGTGTAATTGAGACTAAACAATATAATAATTATATAAGCAATTCACATTTAACATACAAACAACACTAGTATAAATAGTGCCTTACTACTTGCTTAAAGATGACAATCTAATACCTGTTTTCCAGTATAGCAAACTGGGTATAAGTAATTAATTCATTACATAATTAAATTTTATAATACCAAATACCACACATGAAAGACAAATATTTTGAACCCAGAATGGCTGATGACAAACAATTAAAATATCACACTGACATTCTCTTTTCTCTTTCTTAACACTCTGAATGACAATTTTTATTTGTAAAAAGAAGTTGCCATATGAAGTTAATAATCACTCTAGAAAAAAAGGTTGTTTTGACTGCATTGTTTGTTAAGATACTACTGTCACACTTACCTGTGCATCATATTCAAACAGCTGGTTCCCTCTCATATGGTGGCATTTTAGCATTACAATGGGACCATTAAGTCTTGAAACATCCAGGCACAGGTCATCTGTTCTTATCTCCTTGTCAGCTGTATAAGAAAAGACCTTGCAAACACAAAGATAATGCAGATTAGATTAGATTAGATTAGGTTAGATAAACTTTATAAATCCCAAGGGAAATTCACATGCATACAGTAGCAGAAACATAAAAACAAGGATACAATCTCATAGGGCAAATAATACATCCAATCAATCAATTGACATGTAAGCAAATAAATAAATAAATATATATTGTTCAGATATTACAGAATGGCATTTCAAAATAAATTTAAAAAGTGCCCCGGGAGGAAGCACTGGACTGCCTTATATCAGTGGGCAAAAAACACCCCCAGAGGCACATACCATGGTGGAATAAGCCTGTGACTAAAAGTGCTCCAAGACAGTGCCTCTTAGAGGGGATTTTTCATGATGGTATCCAATTTTGCCATCATCCTCTTTTCTACAACACCTTCCAGTGTGTCCACAGTTTGCCCTGTGATGGTGTAGGCTTTTCCTTTATAAGTTTATTCAGGCATTGTACTTCTTTCGAGCTCAAGTTGCTTCCCCAGGAGACCGACCACAGTGTAGAACGTCACACTAGCTATTAGGAACTGATAGAACATTTCTAGCAGCTTGCTGCACACTTCAAAAGACCTGAGTCTCCTTAGCAAGTGCAGTCTACTCTGACCCTTCTTATACAGCACCAGTCCAGTTTGTTGTTTATATGGACCCCTAGGTACTTGAAACTCTGCACCACTTCTTTGTCCTCCCCCTGGATGGTGACAGGTCTCAGAGGCTCCTTGGCATGCCTAAAGTCCACCACCAGCTCTTTTGTCTTGCTGATGTTGAGTTGCAGGTTGTTGTCCCTGCACCATAAGACAAAGTCCTCCACAACCTTCCAGTACTCTGAGTTGTCAACCTTTATTGATGCAGCCTATGATGGATTAGATATTTGAATATTTCTGTAGATGGCAAGTGCTGGAAGTGTGTTGTGTAGAAGGTAAACAGGAAGGAAGACAGGACAGTTCGCTGAGGTGCTCCTGTATTATGCACCACCATTTCTTACACACTGTCCCTCAGCCTCATAAAATGCTGTCTGCTTGTCAGTTAGTCCATGATCCAGGAGATTGTGGAGACATCAAGATGCAAAGCCTTGAGATTTCCTCCCAGTTGATGAGGCAGAACGTTGTTAAAAGCACTGGAAAAGTCAAAGAACATTATCCTGATTATGGTGCTAGCTTTGTCCAGGTGGGAGTAGGCCTTGTGGAGCATACAGATGATATATGCGTCTTATATGTAAACTGCACAGGATCCAGATGTTAATAATAATAATAATACATTTTATTTATGTAGCGCCTTTCCCATTCTCAAGGCACTTACAGAATATAAGAAGAACGGCAGGGTATACAGTATATAGTGTTGTACAAACCAGATAAATAAATAAAGAAGATTACAACAGTGAATTCAGAGAAAAAGCCTAACAGACAACATAATTGATGGTCTCAAACACACACATACAGGTTACATGAGCATCATGACAGAGAAGTAAACTGAGAGAAGGGTGATAAAGTCAAGTAGAGCTAAAAGCCTTCATGAACAGATTGAGTTTTGAGTTGTTTTTTAAAAGAATTCATGGAGTCAGCTGACCTGATTAATTTTGGTAGGTCATTCCAGAGTCTGGGTGCTATACAGCTGAAGGCCCTGTCACCCATGGAGTGTAGATTAGTGTGGGGCACAACAAGATTGCCAGAATCAGAGGACCTTAGTGGGCGGGCAGGCACAAAGAGATGGAGAAGGTCACTGATGTAGTTGGGCGCAAGGTTATTTAAGGCTTTGTAGGTTATTAGTAGGATTTTATATTTGATTCTGTAAGACACAGGGAGCCAGTGAAGACGGAGCAGGATGGGTGTGATGTGCTCACTGCTGCTGGTTCGAGTAAGGACTCTTGCAGCTGAGTTTTGAATAAGCTGGAGCTGTGATAGAAGATTAGAAGGGGCACCTGCCATTAGGGAATTACTATAATTGATGCAGGATGTGATAAAAGCATGGACAAGTTTCTGAAACCAGGGGTTGTAGCTGTTTTAGATTTAGCCTCTCAAAAGTCCACATGATGTATGAAGTAACACCCACTGGTCTGAGGTCTTTGGGATCGCTGTAATGACCTTTATTTGGCACTGGGACCAAGGGATGCTTTCCACACCTGAGAAACCTTCTGCAAATTCCGGGAAAGGGAGAACAGGTTTTGTTGGACCCCGCAGAGCTGGCTAGCACACGTTTTCAGCACCCTGGGGCTGAATCCATCCGGCCCTGAAGCCTTGTTTATATAGTTTTTCCAGCTCTCTCCTCACTTCATCAGCAGAGACACAAAATCCAGAGAGTGGAGAGGTGCTGGAGACCATAGGTGTGATGTCATTGAGGGGGAAGGCCGCGCAGGGTGCAAATAGAAGTAGGGATTCTAGAACTTCCTCAGCATGCTCACAGAGCATAGCAGTGTTGGGTAGGGCTGTACTGACAAGAATGTTTAAAATATATTCTCTAGATATGTGCAGATCATTTCCACTTGTAGTGTGTGTATATATACAGTATATATATATATATATATATATATACACACCAAAACAGAAAAAAAATTGATAGGTAGAATGTTAAAGGTGTGCATATAGCTTAAGTGGCAATACAATACTGCATCTTTGCTGAACTGGAGAATCTACATATTGAGCTTACCTGGTTTCCTCCCATTCCATGGCAGTTGAACATGCCAACTTTTTCATTCTCCTTTCTTCCCATATTGTCTAAACATTGATTGGTTTCCACATTTCTAATCTAAAAATAAGAAAAACTGTGAATTCAGAATGCTTTACATACAAGGGATCCCCAATCACTGTTTCTATGTATTAGTGTAACTGCTACAATATTATTATTATTATAGTTGTGAAGCAAATTGCAAACAATACAGCATAATCATCAAAACATTTCAAATTTCACAATCTCTACGAGTCACCTGAGCCATTTACTTTGGAAAAGAAAGAGGTCATGGACTAACACACCACAGATTTTGGGAAACTGGTCTTCAGGGAGTGGAGTGGTTAATGCCACCAAATTTTTATGGACAGTCAAAAACTGCTTCAGCTAAAATATTTAAGATTCTTGAAACTGCAAATGAAAGGGGCATTTGTGATGATTGGGCTAAGGCCATCAACCACTCATGGACACGATGACAGGGAAGGACAAGGAACAGGAAACCTTCTTCCATATTCTCAATTGGTCTCAACCATAAGAAGACGCCAATGTGGGATTTAGGACAATATCAAAATCAAATTTTACAGATAAGAATTTAGACAATATGTAGATTTTGTCAACGGCATATTTTCAATACAACCTTTTAATACAAAGTACCTTTTACAGTTATTACCACAAGTGCTTTTACAAGGAAATGAAAAATATTCAAAGGAAATGAATACAACAACCCAAAGATCAACAGATACCACTACACATCACTAGACTACACTACACACCAAAATGACATGTATAACAAGTACAGCAGAAAAGAAGTGTCACAAATAAAACTAGACTATTTTGGATGGTGACAAATTCTTACAACTGACGGAGCATCCAAGTGGTTAAAGACATGAGAAAACTCTGAGTATTCCTTGAGATTAGATAGATAGATAGATAGATAGATAGATAGATAGATAGATAGATAGATAGATAGATAGATAGATAGATAGATAGATAGATAGATAGATAGATAGATAGATAGATAGATAGATAGATAGATAGATAGATAGATAGATAGATAGATAGATAGATAGATAGATAGATAGATAGATAGATAGATAGATAGATAGATAGATAGATAGATAGATAGATAGATACTTTATTAATCCCAATGGGAAATTCACAAGTGCACTGAAGCTCTGGTATGGTGAAGGCAACATCAAAGGACTGAAACTAATGCACTTTATAATGAAAGCATGGGAAACGATCTAGGTTACTGAGTAGATAAGGAGACTTATTATTTTATGATGCCAAGATATGAAATATATTAAGGTTTCTTAAAATGTGGTATTTGTAAAGGCCAAGTGAGGGTTATAGGAGAAGTCGAGAAAATGAAAAACCATGACTTCCCATAAGTCTATAATGTGAAATGGACATGAAATCAATGCATAAAAATGTCATATATTTTGTGGTTATGCCATTATAGTATGTGTTAAGAGTATTTCCCATTGGGATTAATAAAGTATCTATCTATCTATCTATCTATCTATCTATCTATCTATCTATCTATCTATCTATCTATCTATCTATCTATCTATCTATCTATCTATCTATCTATCTATCTATCTATCTATCTAAAGTATCTATCTATCTATCTATCTATCTATCTATCTATCTATCTATCTATCTATCTATCTATCTATCTATCTATCTATCTATCTATCTATCTATCTATCTATCTATTAGCTGTTCGATTCTGAGCTAGTTGTGGCCTGATAATACACTTCCCATTGAAAAACCCTAATCGCTGAATCATAGCAATCCATCCATGAAGATATGACAAATACAGTACCTATAAAAAGTATTCAGCCCCTTACAGATTTACTGAGGTGATGTCAGGTTTAGCATCTCTTCATAGAGGTATTGAAATGCCAAATGTAGCTGGGTTAAAATGGGTAAATATAAAATGTCTTTAATCCCTGAGTAACAAACAAAGTGCACCAGAAAAAAAGTAATAATCAAGTGGTAAAAGCAGAAACCATAAGAGGTGAAAACGAAAATCCACCAATAATAAACTAAGTTCATAAAAGTCCAGTTTTGATAGCATAGACTACAAAAGATTAAAGATAAACCTACAGCCTCATCTTAGATACTTTTTATATGCACTTACTACTCACATAACTCACTGTAAAAACAATTTTCTTGGGTGGCACAGAATTTTTGTACAGTACTGTATGTTATAGAGGAATGAAAGCATGAGAAAAATGTATATCTTTACTTAATTTGACCATAATTACAGAAAACTGTAAATGATTTTTTTATAATTTCTCAGTGGAGATACACCTGTTAGAATAAAGTACTCCCAGAGTTATTAAAACAACTTTATTACCTGCACTGGCATACACATTGAGAATCCTAGCAAATGGGCACGGTTTGTGTTGACACTTCAGTGTTTGTCTGGGAGCACAGGTTATTACGTACAAGAGTCTGCTACATGAAAGCTTCATTCAAAGTCATATACAGTACTTTAATTCTGTAACCTGATGAACACGCAGTTCTTCAATCCATCAGTGGCATTTAATATTTAAATGTTAGACTGACTTAAAATATTTACTTTGAAGAATACATAGTTGCAATCTTTGTAGCTGTATTTAAGCAAAATTAAATGCTGGTCAATATATTGTATGAAGAAATCAAATGTCTTGGTTTACATATTAATTTTGTTAATTTAAAATTAAATACAGGCCCAGTATTACTTTTATTGGGCATTTGGAAAGTAACAGGGAAGTCTGCCTCGTCTCTGCAATGTGTGTACAGCAAGAAACTGTGAAAGTGGAAAGAGATTCCCAAAATAGTGGGTTATAACAGCCTGTTATCAGATGTAAATTTATAAAATTAAGCACATAGGCTGGATGAAGGTTAAAATCCAGGTATGAGGCAACAAATCACACAATGAATACTTCATTAATTATTCCAAACAGTGTCTGGATAATTAAGTAATCAGAAAAATAAATATAATACCTATAGAATGCATACTTGTTTCATCCAGGCAATCAGTATATTAACTTGGCCTTTTATGCAAGTTTCTATTATTTTTGGTACCCCTTTTCAACTTTTCACAATTAGTTTCATAATTTGTAAGTTATATTTGTGCTTAACATCTACTTGCAAAGCGCATAAGATCATTTCAGAACATTCAAGATACACATTAAAATAACAGACTAGTAGATTTTAATACTTAATTTATAAAATATAATAACTTGAAAAATTCAAGAATTCATACTTCACCAAGTGAGTAGTATCTTCTTGGTATCTGTGAATCCGGATAAATATTTTCAAGGTACCATGAAAATGGTTTGCACAGAAGTCTGTCTCGTAGAGCTTTCCGTATTGAAACATCTCCATATTCTACTTTAACTACACCTGCAAATTAGAACAAAATGAATACAGTTAAGAGAATTTTCTTTGTCATCCATCCATCCATTTACTGGCACTGCTTAATTCATTTATTTTGGTGGGGCCTTTCCTAACACCATCCAGTACAACACATTATCTCACTTTGGGTGGGATGCCAGAATGTGTAACTCATTTTACATTTTCATTATTCAAGAAATCATTATCATTACCATCAATTTAATGCTTATTTTTCAATTTAAGCTTTTGTTCCCAGATCCTGAAAATTCTCCTGGATGATACTCATTGTTTTCTTATGACCTCTAACCAAATCTTGTTTGGCTTCCCTCTGGGTCTCATCCCCTCCACCACAATCTTTGTGCACCTCTTCACCCAATCATCCTCAGCCTTCCACTGCACAAACCACCCATATCTGCTCAGTATAATACCTATTGCTTCCACATCAAGTCTTCCACCTCATTTGACATTCGTTGTCCCCTAAATTAAACTGCTCTACTCCCTGTAAGTCCACAAAAAAAGTCGTAATGACAGGCCACCTTAACTTCCTTCGCACCTCTTCATTAGCATCTTTGTTTTACAAATGTGTCGATGAGCACAAGCAGCAAGTTGCCTACTATCTCATCCCCCACCAATGCAGCTGAAATTCTCTCAGCTCAGGTCTCTTTATCTGGATGTGAGGTGCCTTGAGTTGTATAGGGTAAATACACTTCACACCATTATTACTATAACATGGAAAACGTTTGTTTTAGTTATGTGTTCAACATTTCTTGCCTCACATTTCCTGTCATCCAACATTTACCCAGATCATTGTACACACGGAACACATATGAAATGCATGTAAATAGTGTCTTGTCCATTACGGGAGATGGACATCTGAGGTGGAATACCATTAGCAGCTGTGTTATTTTTTCCTTATTTTTTAGCATTCTGAGGTATCCTGTATTTACTCAACCCGAGGGGCTCAGTTACAGTACATGCAAGCATATATAAGCATGAGTAGCAGAAAAAAGGCTCCAAAAGAAACAGAAAAGACAGCTAAAATGTCTAAACAGGCATCAAGTTGAAGTTCTTGAGTTATATGAAATCTAACATGACATATTGTATAATTTCCTTATATTATGAACACACTTCCATCATGTTTACAAAGTACAATGCAGAGAACAGTACAATTGTTTTTACAACTTTTACAGAAATAAATAAATAACATTTATCTGATGTTTCCAATAAAGAAGGCAAATCGCCGGCGACCCCAGTCACAATAATATATGTATTTTGCTCATATTTGTTATAATTAAATTATTATTGTACAACAGGATTATACCTGTATTCAGTTATTTGAGGCCATATTATTTCAGAATGTTTCAAAATCTTCCATGGCACACATGCAACCTGCTTCATTTTCCCCTGGTATAATTTTTTCCATCTTTATCTAGCTTTCATTCTTGTGATCCAGTCAATTTCACCCTGGTAGTGTGAGCCACTATTTCATAAACTGAGACACAGGTGTCCTGTTCTCATATGGCATTTAGGGTGTGTGTTGCTTTACTCTAGTTCAAACACAGTTTCATCAATGTGTTCTCATGAATGCAATCAGATTTCATTTCCTGCACCTTAATTAATCTGACACAAGTTACTTATACTCAAATGATTTAGAAATGAAAATGTAAATGCAGGATTTCTACAAACAATTGTTAAAGGAGGCCCATTAACAATAAATATGTAATAATAACTTCAGACTACTCAATTATACACAGACAGTTATTATAATGATGTTAGCATTTATGACAAGAACATCCAACTAAAAGTCACATCTTCAAAGTATTTCTGAACATCTGTCTAAACTTAATGAAGCAGGATGCAATGTGTAAATTTTATATCACACAGATCTCTTTATTGTGCTTTACCTTCTCATTCAGTCCTTTTCTATGTTAAACATGAGGCTCACACTTTCTATTTTCCTGTAATACTGAAAAAGCACCTCTGCTCATGATCAAAACAGCATTATGAACAAGAAAGGTTTTCACATTTTTATCAGTCTTTTTCAGGTTTTTATTATGGCATCTACAAGAATGAAGGTGGATAGGCTATTTTTAAGCACTTACTTGTGAAGTGAATGGCAATTTCAAATTTACTCAGATCTGACTACATAAAAATTGCTTTTCCCCTTAAAAAGGCTGCACTAGAAAATTGTGATACATTTTTTAATGTCTAAGAAGTACTTCTGTATGGGCAGAATTTCCTTTTACTCTTTTGATAGAATGTCATACTAGGGCAAGTGCCCATTCTGAAAGAAACTTGTGATCATAGCTGGCAGTACAGAAAATTGGAAAAAGAAAACTGTAAATGTTCAAATGAAGCCAAACATGTTAATGGTGGGAATATGTACTTTGTAAAGTGCCTTGGGATGAAAGGAACTCTTGGCAAAAAGCTCAATGTAGAATAACACAGCAGCCCAGAAATGGGAATTATATTCTCACAATTCATGGACACCATCTGGATTCCTAGCTGGCGTGTCTTCTGTATACAGTTTGCACGGACACTGAATGTCTGTGAAGGCTTCATTTGGAAGCTCAAGTTTTTGCCTGTGGTACAATGACATGGAGTAAGAATGAATAAAAATAGTGGATTACTCCAATGTGAGTGAGTGTGTTAATGTGTGTGGTTATGCCCTGTAAACTTCTAATGTCCCATCCAAGGGTGGTTACTTGCATTAAGCTCACTGAAAACGTAATACTTGTTATCATAATGGAATGAAGGTTGAATAACTGATTTCTTAAAAGGTCAATGTAAGAAAATGCTGAAGAAATAGTGGGGTGTTACCTAAGAAAGTCCAAATTCATGACCTATGTTACATGATATGAAGATATGGTCCCACTGAAGCCAGATGTATATTATATACTACTGTAGACCACCATAAATGAATTGTGCTTAAAATTGCGTGGGAGCAATTAGACAGCTCACTGAGTGTCACATGTCTAAACCAATCCAACGCCTCATGATGACAGTGCTCAAAATAGGGGTGGTGATTTTGTACAGCAAAGATCAGAGGTGTTCTCATTAACCCGGACTGAAAGGAATTAAGCTTCTGTTTACAATGACCCATCTACAGTTGGAAAGTCTCTAACAAAAAAAAGCACAAAAAAAAGATTAGATATACTGTATAGTGTGTATTGCGTGTGTAGAGAGCACCTTGCACATTGTGAAATTAAACATAACTTGTTTTAAATATAAAAAAACCTGATGCAAGGAAAAACCTTTCTGTAACATCAGATTATACTTTGGCATTCAACGACATCAATGCATGAATGATAAATGTGAATGATATGTTGTGACAGCTGCTGTGTGTGCTCTCTGTTGTTCAGCATTACAATGATAGTGTAGGAGTCAAAGTAAGCTTAAAAGAACTGATGGCTATATTCATTAAAATATCCATCCATTATCCAACCCGCTATATCCTAAGTACAGGGTCACGGGGGTCTGCTGGAGCCAATCCCAGCCAACACAGGGCGCAAGGCAGGAAACAAACCCTGGGCAGGGCGCCAGTCTACCACAGTCATTAAAATATCCATCCATCCATCCATCCATTTTCCAACCCGCTGAATCCGAACACAGGGTCACGGGGGTCTGCTGGGGCCAATCCCAGCCAACACAGGGCACAAGGCAGGAAACAAACCCTGGGCAGGGCGCCAGTCCACCACAGTCATTAAAATATGAATTGTAAAATATGCGTTTGAAGTAAACAGTATGCCGCACTCCATCAAAAGGACTGCTGTTAAGAGAGCTGACAATAAAGAACTACAGTCTGCCTAACATTACCAGCAAATGCACAGATAAGACTGCACAACATCCATCTACATGACTGCATGTCTAAACGAATAGCTAAAGAAATTTAACATTAGTGTCTAATTGGAAATTCAAATATGCCATGACAAAATAGCTACAGTGTTTTAACACGTTTCTATATCCATAAACCACAATGCTTATCTAAACTGTGTTTGCTTTTGTTATCTCATATAGTGATGAAACAGTTAAAATGACAGACAGACACCATAGCAGACAGAGGCACTTCTCAGGCATGTAGTCAACATGTGTGTGTGTCTGCCTCTATTGTCGCAGCGCTCATTATAATGTGCAAATTCATTATTAAGCTTCAGTGACCATGTGCTACTGAGCTCCTGAATGGATAACAGCAAATTTAGCTTTTTATTTACTCCCAGCATTAAGTCTTTTTTTTGGTATCTATTTTTCTTTCCCTGAAACCCAGGCAGCGGTTTAAAATGCATGGACTGGAGAAATTGGGGGTGGAGGCTTTTTGAAGTACCCTGTGTGCATAGCCTTTGCAGCGCAGGATTTTACCAACATTCACTACAAACTTCTTAATGGCTTGTTCCCAGACATGTTAATGTCAATGTCAATTTATTTATATAGCACATTTAAAACAACATAGGAATGCTGTGGCCAAAGTGCTTTACAATAAAAGAACAAAAAAACATACAATTAACATAAATAGAAATAAAATAAATGAACATAAATAAAATTAATAATAAATAGAAGTAAGATTACACATAATCACAATGAGGAAACCATCAGTATTACTGAAGGTCACGGAAAGCAAGTGAATAGAAATGAGTCTTTAATCTTGTTTTGAACAGTTCAATTGTAGATGACTCCTTTATGTAATGAGGTAAAGAGTTCCACAGACGAGAAGCAGCAGCTGCAAAAGCCCTGTCCCCCTTAGTTTTACACTTGGTACGAGGGGCAACAAGAGACAACTGACCAGAAGATCAAAGCACTCTAGATGGATGGTGTAAAGCACACAATTCAGAATCACGTCTAGCCCCGGTAGACTACTGTAGAAGACATGTTAAAGTTAATCTCAAATCTATTCAGGGACTATCACTATCCACCAAAATCTATTTGTTCTTTTACATCATATTAAAACACACACACACACACACACACACACATAATATGAACTTGTGCCACTTTGTTAGAAAAGTAAGAAAAAATTTAACTTATTTTGAAATGTTGGACTTCAATTTCAGCACTTGTACTGAAACATCTTTCAAGTACAAACATAATAATTTCACAAAACATATAAGGAATATACCACCCAAAAAATATATGTTTTTATATGTTAGTTACATATGTAGTGATAGAACAGAAACATTTTTAACCTCATGTTTTCATGCCGAATGGAGATAAAACTTTTGACAGAATTGTTGTCTCGGGAGACCAACGGCAGACAACAGCAAACAATACCAGAAAAGATCCACAAAACATTCCCAAGTCACTTGTGTCATATAATCCACATGTCAACATGTCCAGTTGCATCCTCACAAAACCCCAAATACATGTATTTTTACTAAAATAGAGTTAAAAAAAACACACTCCCATCATTAGTGGTGAGCCACAAGTGGAATACCTCAGAATTATTTAGCAGCAGGCTAAACTGCATGGGTGAACTGACCATCTGCTTGTTGAAGCATTGCAGATAACACACATTTATGTGGCATATTCTCCTCCTGATAATGTTTTCATGTATTTCTTTTTTTTTAACTTCAAATCTTTAGTTTAACCCATCTCTCAGTGCCCACTTTTTGTTGATATTGCAGCGCAAGTTAGCCATTGAATATGCTGGACTCCTGACCAATGAATGGGGGGGGGGGGGGGATGAGGTGGATCTTCAATTTAAACACTTCTGAGCATGTTCCATGTATGTTCATGACAGCATTTTCCAGAAATGATTTACTGTATTTAAAAAGATTTCAATAAAAATGCATGTGTTTGGGATGTTGTGAGGATAGGATTTGATGACTTAACCAGTGGATTATATGACACAGGTAATGTAAGGCTTTTTCATGGATATTTTTGATACTGCTTGCTGTTGTCCAGTGTTGGTCTCCATAGACACCCATCAGAAACTTTATTATCTCTCTTCTGCATAAAAGCATGAGATTAAAAATGTTCTCAGCTATAACTAAAAAACAAAAATATTTTTTGGATGGAGTATTGCTTTAAGTAGGAATCTTGTACAAATTGCTAACTGCACTCAGTAGCAAGAAAAGCCAGGGTAGATACGAAAGGAGTTGTCGGATTTGAAAGACAATTGTCTAAGAATTTGAAAAGCCAATAAATGTTGGAATGGGCAAAGATGAGAATGAGCAGTTCAATGGGACACAGAAAAAAACAGGACAATGAAAAACGAGCTAGGGCCATGAATTGGTAAGTCATGTGATGATGAGAAACATGCTAAAAAGGTTTAAGCAAGTCAATGAAAAGTGAACAATATTCAATGAACATATGAATTATGGTAGAGCTGAAGGGTGAAAATAAGAGACAGGCCAGAGAAGATGTGCATGGAGGTTTGGGTGAGTGACATGAGAAGAATGAAAATAACTTGTAAAGATACCAAAGGCAAAGGAAGCTGGAAGAGAAATTTGGGGAGATAACTCAAAAAAACTACTCTTTTAAACAAATTGTTGTGTTGCTGTGTATATGCTTAGTTTTATTAGTGATAGGAGAAACGAAAAATATAAGAATGGAAAACTCTCAGACATTACTTTTTATATTTAAAATTACTGGAAGCCATTACATTTTTAAGTACAGTACTCTATACTATTCACTACATGCTGTATTCTTTATGTCTGTGAAAGAAAAAAGAAAAATAAACTGCTGAACCAATTAATACATTTAGAAGGTATGGGGTATATTAAATGATAAAATAAAATACAGCAATACACAAAAAATGGCAGATAAAGAAACAGGCTGTTACATATTTTCAGTGGGGAATGGGATCCTTTCCTTTAAAACATAATTCCATGCATAATAACAATGAAATTCTCATTAAATTATTATTTTGCATAGAGTATTTAACATAATTAAAAATTAATATATTGCACACTTCATAAAATAAGACAAATAAAGCCACCCATTATCAATCACAAACTCACCTACTAAAGAGATGAACAACTTCAAACAATTGAGCATTTAATTAATTGTGACACATAAAAAATGGCAGAATATATCAGCATGGTAAATAAAGGCAACAGCATTTTTATTCTGCATCTGTCAATAAAATGCAAGACTTCAGTAAAGATTGTGCTTGTGAATAATCAGTTAAAACAATAAGCACTTTGCCTGCACTTCCAATTTAAGCCACTAGATGGCCCCTTTTCTTCAGTAAAGAGAAAACAAATGTTAAAAATCAACTGAAACATTATTGCCAGTTTAATTTTATCAATTATTATCAAACAAATTCCATCAAAAGTTGGAATAAACATGCACCAATTTAAAACAGTTGTGAAAGATTGTTTTTCTATAATCAAGTGTCAGTTCTTGTAATTTCACAGGGCAGACAGACGTACAAAAATAACTTCTGTTTTGAAATGACAGTGACTAATGAAATACACACATTCAAGCATGAGGATGTTAATGACTGAGCTCTCACTTATTTTTGTGTTAAAATCTACTTCTGACATTAGCAGACGTGGATAACATTATTCCAATTCTTCTACAAAAACTCCACTTTGTCTACTGAATTAACTTGTCAGTGTATAAGGCTGTTGCTTTTGCCCTACACAACAACCTTGAATAACTTAAAAGGTGAGACTCGGCATTATGACAGATGTTGATTACTTATCTGCAACACAACTGTTCAGTCCAAGCTGGTCATTAGGGTTAGAGACCTGACCTATGTGTCATAATTCTTTCTGTTACTGGGTATTTAACTCACTATCTGGTTAGGCACATTAGATAACGGTAGGCATTTAAAATTCAAGCAAAAAGATTACAAACATTCATCAGGATCCCTGTCATAGCTATAGACTGTTTTCACCCATGACTGTACGGTTTACCATACGTAGGTGCAAGCACATCAAATTTAATTATGATACCATAGTGACTATGCATAACAGTAATGATCAAGAGGCATATTATAGAAAGGATGCAACAGATCTGACATACTTGTCCACACAGGTCACTAAGACAAAACAACTTACTACGGAGTTAAGGAAACACAGAAGGAATCAGCACTGAGTAGAGGCGAATGTAAGGTCTTTTGTGGCTTCAGGTTCTTTAGATTAGCAATATCAAATGCCCTAAATTATATCCACAATGAAAAACCTATAATGGCAGATGAACTTCATGAGAAATCTGAGAAAAGGCAAACTGAGCAACAGAACACCTTCCTTTACTACAGAAAACATTCTAAATGGTGACATTATTGTGTGGTAGGTCCAAATCCTAAGTCACATCATTGTCTCTATTAAGTGTGCATTTTTCCTTGCATTTGACCAGGTTTTCCTTCTGCATCCTAAAACTGTGTATGTTAGATTGACTGGCATTTCCAAATCAGTCCTATGTGAAAACTGGTGTGTGAATATGTTTGAGAGGGGCCCTGTGACAGACCAGCATTCCATCCTCAGCTGGTGCCTGCCTTGTTTCCAATACAGGAGAAGTTCTGGCCAAAAGAGTTCTACACGGTATTAAAACAATTGAAAAACTAATGTGCTTTCTAAATAGCTTTGAGATTATTAACTGGTAATGTTGCTAAGGGTTAGCTGCCCTGGTTATTTCAATTATGACAGACAGCTCCAAAAAGTTCAATTAGCTAAGACTGCTGACGCACAAGCCTGCCAGGAAAGGATTTTTAATTGGGATTAATAGATTTTAAGAACATTTTTGGCCTTCCTTCTTCCTATCAGGTGGGCTCTTGCCAACATCATTCCTCCTGACTTTAAGCTCACCAGATCAATGGCCGGTGACCTATTTTAAGTCGGAACCTGGGAATACTTCCAAAGTCACTTCCAGTTTCTTCCCAGAACTCCCTCTGGCAGCACTAGGTATCCCTGCTAAGCTGCTGCCCCCACCCCCCCCCCCCACTTCATCAAAAGGGCCTGACACCCCTGCAAGGGCCTCAATAGCATCCTATTGCTGCCTCCACTTACAAGGAAAAGGAATGAAAAAAGTTTGTTGTTTATTCCCCACTACTCTTCCATTATACTCACAGCCCTGGAATAAGTCAAGGGACTCTATTGACGGGTCGCTTTCTTCCATTCCTGCCAGATGGATTAAAATTGTCCTGCCTTCTGGGGGATTATCCAACACCTGCTAACTATAGTTAACTTTACAAAGTTTGGTAAATTTAAAGGACATGTTCGGCTTTGTTCAAGTCAAAAGTTTTTTCTCCACAATCATGGTATATATTAATTTGGCACATCTAATGTGAAGAATATTTTAAAATCTCTCTATTATAATAAAAACATCTTGGGAAGTCAGACAAGACATGACTTTCTCAGAGGGCACTTTCACGTCCCATGAGACGAGACTTTGTACCAAGAGATATAACCACGCCCGGGGGCCGGAAAGAAACGACAAAGAATAGATGACAAAGTAGAACACTGTAAAGAATTGAAAACATTGGTGCATTATACATGCAGAGCAGGTTAGAGATAATGGAAGTACGAAGATTCGAAAGTCTCAAAAAAAATGATAGTAAAGATTGCATTAGCACAAACAAATGGAAATTATTACTTGGTGAAATAACAGAACAGCAAAAAGAGATTGAATATATTGTTCGGATTTAAACTTTAATTCAGAGATTGTAGATCGTCTAATTCGTGTTGCCATCAGGGAAAAGTAGTGTTTCTTCCCAATGAAGAGGCGTATCCGTGAGAATTAAAAGATTTGTTAAAAGATTTGTTGTTTGGTGAAAGTGAAATCCCACAAGAGAAAATTTCAAGCCCCGCGAGACAAGACTTTATGCAAAGAGATTTGGAAAAGTCCTTCCCACATCTAAAACATTTACAACCACGCACATGGTTCAATCATTTCTCATGTGTGTGAATGCTATTGTCAGACACAGTTTGTGTAGAGAGAAAGAAATAATATTCACTCACGGGCAGTTATACGTTGCGTTGTCACGATGTAATTCCAAACACAGAATCAAAATTCAATGCGAAAATTGATGAAAATGTAAAAGCAAAAACAGATCGAATATATATGGACATAAAGTCAAAGTGAACTTTATTGTCATCTCAACCATATACAAGTATACAGACAGACGAAATTGCGAAGCTCAGGGTCCACAGTGTAACAACATGATGTGCAAATAATAAGTTAAAAATAGAATTAAAAGGTTATATGACAGAAGTCCTCACAGGTGGCGCAGTGGTAGTGCTGCTGCCTTGCAGTAAGGAGACTGTGGAAGATTGTGGGTTCGCTTCTCGGTTCCTTCCTGTGGGGATAGCGCTTTGAGTACTGAGAAAAGCGCTATATAAATGTAATGAATTATTATTATTATTAAGTATGTAGAACTTTAAGTCGGAGACTTGTAGATCGTCGGATTCGTGTTGCCCAATGAAAAGGCCTATCCGCGAGAATTAAAAGTTTTGTTGTTTGGTGAAAGTGAAATTTACATATGCAAGCGGCAGAGACACGAAGTTGCTGGTACGTAGCACAGGCAGGGGGGTTGGCAAGTGAAGCGAGCAGGGGGCAAAGTCCCCTAGTACATTTTAAAAATAACTAGCCCTCTCTTGTGTTTTATAATGGTGCTTATAAGACTACCTGGGATCCATCCTGAAAAAAAGTCTTAAAACTTACTGAATATGTTCACTTTGAAGTAGCAAAGCGTTTGATTTAAGAAAACATACATTCTGTGTTTCTGAGGCATGCATGTACCAATAAAAGCAAAATGGAAATAATGACTTTTATCACAAATTCTTGTTTCTTTTTTTTCAAGTTAAGGATGTTTCTTGCTCTCTAGTCTGCTTGTAGCAGGCAATGTGAACAGAGTTATGACAACCAATTCCCCTTCAACAAGCTACATTGTGCTTATTATCAAATTTCTAATTCAGCGGAAAATTCATTAAAATCAATGGTGGATCAAAACTAAATTAGGGATGAGCCAAAAGTCAATGATATCATCCATTATTGTTTGATTGGATGCATCGCTGATGTTGTCAGTGCCACATGGGTTGGACAGGCATCCCAACCAGAGGAGAGGATGGTTCCCTACCCGGACGGGAGGCTCTGAGCAGGCAAACAGGCATCCCGGGCCAAGAGAATGGAAGGACTAGACCCAGAAGAGATGGTCAGAAGGGATAAATGGACAACCCATCAGACACTGCAAGGGATACATTATTCCCCCAGGACACGAGATGGCAGCAGCCCTCCATATCAACGCCCATTTGGGAACCAGCACGGAATGCTGGGAGATGTAGTCCAGCAAAACAGCCCTGCTGGGGACCATGGGTGCCGCAAGGAGACGCTGTTGGGAGATGCAGAACTTGAACCGGTAGTACTCCTGGGTCCTTAATAAAAGGAACTGCACTCCCTTATCTAGGCAAGATGGGGCTGGGAGGACATGGAGCAACACTCAACTAGATGAGGGTAGTGCAGTGGTGAGAGGAATTGTAGAGAGAGAGAGAGGGGGAGAGGTAGAGATTATTTTTACTTTTTCTTGTGTTAACTTTTTTAAGGAATTGCGTGTAATAAATGCACTATTATTTGAACCCAGGACTCTTTGTGTGATCATGTTGGGGGGTTTGGGGCTCGCGGATACCTGGATCTATCAAAATGTAAATAAAGATCATGAATTGGCTTCAAACATTAGCAGACATTTCATCACAGTGCCAAACTACAGCTGTAATTTTTCTTAAGCTCTTGTGACTCACAAAAAAAATTGTTAGGCACTCATATTCAATGCAGGAGATGCGTGCTTAGTTTGTTTAGCAGAAGTGAGAGAAGGCAACCCGATTAGTACGCCACACAAAGTTTGAATGGGAAGAGACACTTTGCTACTTGCAAACTCCAAGTGCTCCGAGTGCTTGAAGTGGGCCTGTACCAGTGGCTCTTGAAGCTTCAAGGAGGAAGATCCCTTAAGTGACTGAACTCAGAATTTATTCCTGGCACTAGCCAATACGAAGGTCAGCAGCTAGTAGAATTGAGCTTATGCAAATTAAAACCAGGGAAAGAAACTCAGTGCTGAACTCACCAGGCTCCCCACAATTAGTGACATTCACAGGGTAGGACCTGTGTGACTTTATATGCAAAAAGACTAAAGAGTTAAAAACAGGAGCTGGAGCAGGCTGAGGGAACTGGAAGAGCCAAGTAACGAATGGGACTGAAAAGAGGAAAAGTGTGCAAGACATGATAGTGAGTGGGCATGCTTTTGGGGCAAATGAAACATCAGAGCTGCAGTCAGGATGTTCTCCATGGCCATAACAATGGAGAAGTGGCAGTTAGGGATGTAAATAGTTATAGCTTTCTTTCTTTTCTTATTGAAACATCGCTTAAAGATACTATTCCTTTTTTCTATTCTTTATTGTAACCTAAAGGAAGAATAAACCTTTCTATTTTTTTATTTCCACAATCCATATTGTCCTCCTTTCTCCTCTATCCACATGAAGGGTCATTACAATAGGAATGAAATTGTACTGTGCATATGAGATGATAAATCTGAAATAAACTGATTATAGTATATATCAAGACTACGCCTTACATTTTTTAAAAAGAGTCAGTCTTATTGACCTCCTGAGTGCACATTGTACATTGGAAACTCACAATACCAATCAACATTCAGCTTCATATGATTTTTGTGGCATGTCATTTGCACGTGTGAAAAGAAAAGGCAAAATATATACGCTATAGCCAAGCCGTGATCAAAACAAAGTATGATTATATCTGTAATGTATGCCCTTTTTATTTTCACAAGATAGAAGAAAAAGAACAACTGAGGATGTTTTGTTTGAGTGAGTAAAAATAATTAGTAACTTCTGGTTTTCTAAAATAAAATAAAAACACTTTCTTGTTGCTAGACATTCATTCAAATCTATTTTATCAGGTGGCAGATGTAATTTAAGAATTTTGTGCCAATATTGCGTGGTGATTTGTAGCACTTGGAGAACATGGAGCAAATCACCTTTGAATCGTCATAATAACATTACCAAATCCCGCTACATGTTCTGAGCTACAATAATCTGTGCGACAACAAAACAACAGCATCCCAAACTAAAAATAAAAACCTTCTTCAACCCCATCCGAAAAGATGATATCATATATGGTTGTTGTTTTGGAATGACGAATTGACAATAAGTACTTTTAAGACATCGCATGGCCAGGCCCTAAACCGACTTGAAAGACATGGCAAGGTAAAGAGGTTTTTGAAGCTGTACAAATTCTGGGATGTTTAATTGTTCAATAATTGGAGGAAATATAAGAAAAGTTGGAAAGTTTCATCATGAATAGATTAAATCTAGGGTACGTTTATTGATTTCAACCACAAAACCGGGTTAAATTCGACACAAAGATGTTATAAGGATTTAAAAAGCTTTATGGTTTATGAGATCTAATCAAATATTATTATGTACAGTATAGTCCAATTTCAGAGGAAGAGACAGGCTGTCAGTTTATACAGTTTAAGACATGACTTCAGGCCTCCATCACCCTACACCAAAGCATTGCATGATGATTTGTGGTCCTTCCTGAGGAATTGCATACAATAAGAAGTAACAAAATCCCAAGCAATAAGCCAAAAACTCCATGCCATTTTTCTCTTCTGACTGCGTTACAATGACAGAATTAAACTAACTCAAGCAATCAAAGCATACAAAGGGGAATCTTTAAATGGTAATGTCAAGCAGCACTTTTAAAAGAAACTAAAGGGAAAATCATTGAAGAGCAATCTAAATTAACACTTTGATTTAAGTTGTCCCAAACAATTCCAAGTAATTAAAAATACAAACTGATAAGAAATATGCAATTTGTTCTTCCATTTTTATAATCAATTAAGAGAACGTTACACTGGGACAGTGCTGCCTATAATTGCTTTAAATTCCAACAGCATCTAGTTTAAGAGATGGCATTTTCAATTTTCTGTTACATTTTATATTTCATGCTTGACATCACTGACGCTGCATTGTTGCCACAATCTGATTAACTTCTTTGTCAGCATTATTCGTTCTGACCATAAAGCCCACTAACACTGACTTTGATATTTTATTCTGAAAAATATTATACCACCTAAGAAATGCTTATGTTTTCTGTATAAGAGATTATAACCTTATTTTTTTAAGTGCTGTCTTTCATATGTTCAATAATGATCTCTTCTCTTGAGGAGATTTGTTGTTAGTACGTGACATTTAGCATCTTAATGACTGAATACAAAAGCATTTAAAACTAAGTTCATTAGTGAGCTGCTTAGAACAGCTAAATTGATTTCAGACTTACTGGGCTGCAACAAAATCATTTGGAATGCTTAGAGAAATGGAGTTTACAATGGGCATGCTAATTTATTTTGAAATCTAGGACTGACTTTCTCTACACACTGGCAACCAAATCTATTTTAAAAATGTCCACTTTAAAAACTTTGTTTGCTTAAAACTACTGATGTTTGAAACACACAGTAAAATGCTACACTGATCAATAAATGAGGTTCCTAAAAAGAAATTTAATAAAATGAATGGCATTGAGGGAAACAATTATGTTCTACATTGTGATAAAAGAGCACAACTATGGAAACTACTAAATCAAAGATGTTTAAATAAATTAAAAAGTAACCTTAAAATCACAAATTTCTAATATTAATGTATCAAGAAACAAAAGGCACACACCTCTTACTGTCGTTGGCCATGTCAGATTTGCTGACCGCTGATATCATCGCTGCACCATGTCAAATTACATGACTGAAAATTGCAACCTGTGTCACATTCACCAACCAAGTACTGATCATCTAGCACAGTCATGCTCGCTCCTTTCTCAGAAATCCAATAGAATGATGCCTGATGGAGCCAGTGTCGTATGAAGGATTAATAACTGCTTTGAGTTCAGTTAGTCTCAGCTCTTTATTTCTTTTTTCCATTCTGGTTTAGCAAAACCACGAGACATCAGACAGATGAGCTTCTCTTCTATTTGTGAGGTTAAAAACACGCATGTTCCTTATTCCCCGTCGCTTTAAACTTTCAGATGAGCATTCATTGGTTGTCAGGTCTCACATACACATAGCCCACCCTTTAGACTAAAGACAAAATCAAACCTTTTTGATTTTACTATATTGAGACACAAACCTGTTGGAATTAGTCATTGGGTACATCACAGTAGGTGACTGTCTTCACAGAAGCACACTGCCTCTGACTCACTTAGTCATGGAAATGAAGGCTACAACTAAAAAATGACTGAAAAAGTGGAGCAATGGGACATGGGCTTTACATATGGCTATCACACAACATTCCCATGATTTGCTTCATACAGTAAAACAAAAGGAATTTTGAAACTAAATGTAATAATCTTCTAAATCCTTTTTATTGAGTACAGAATGAAACTGAGCAGAGGTAGAGCCTGTGCTAACATCAACAGGCAGTAAGGCAGAGATTAGCCTTGGATGAAGTACTAGAGCATCACAGAGGGCATTCACAAAATATGCTCACTGCCGTTAATTCACCAAAAACTGGAAATTAGTGAACAACATTCATACAGAAAGCATCCCAGTCAACAAGCAGAACAGGGGCCATGTGCTGAGAAATTGCAACATTACCCATTGTGTTGCGCACAAATGGAATCCAATCTAATACTATCTCATTTGGAATAAGTAAATAACATAAAAAACCTGCTTCACAGTTTATCAATTCATTCATTATCCAACCCACTATATTCTAACAACAGGGTCACGGGGGTCTGCTGGAGCCAATCCCAGCCAACACAGGGAGCAAGGCAGGAAACAAACCTCGGGCAGGGCGCCAGTCCACCGCAGTGCTTCACAGTTTAGCAAGTGTTAAAGTTTTATAAAATAAAACAGTTTTCTCTACATTTACATTACCTTATTTGGCTGACGCCTTTATCCAAGGTGACTTACAAAATGTATTAATACAGTTGGTTACGTTTTCTTTGGTTTTCCAATTGGAGCACAGGCAGGTCAAGTGACTTGCTGAGGGTCACACAGTGTTAGTAGTGGGATCTGAACACACAACCTCAGGGTATGAAGTCCAAAGTCTTGACCACTACATTACACTGCCTGCTCTAAAAAAAAACAGAGGAGCTTCTGTGTTTGCGAGTAGTAAAAAGTCATTGTAAAATCTTTCTTTAGCAGTGGTTAAATTAGTCAAGAAACAAGTAACAGAACTTTTCTATAAAATATTATTTTGGCTTTTCATTACTGAGTGATTAAATAAACTTCACTGACAAAAATGGTGTGGTACAGGTTTGTAAGTGCAAGCAAGGTGGACACATTTCCGCAGTAATTATTCTAAGAGCATTATATTTGAGTAGAAGGGTTTTAAAGATTATCCTGAAACAAACAAGGAGTAAATGAAATCAAGGAAATAGGGATTACGTGATCATGAGGTCTGGCATGTCTAAGGTATCTAGTAGCAGTGTTCTAAGCCAGCTGATCCATTAGTTCTTCCACAAGAAGATGACAGAGTAAAAGTAATTTCAAGTGAGACGTAATGAAAACATGCCAAAATACTTTGTCGATAGTAAAAGGTTTTGAGCAATTTTTACTGTATTTGTAGTGCCAGAGTGTCAGTCTGAAACACTTTATTGTCAAGTCAAATGCTTCTCTAGATAGAGCAGATATAGCACCCAATGCCCATTGGGTGCTATAAATACAAGGGTGTCACATTTGCAGATTTATCCAAAACTTTTTCTTTGTTACATTCTTTCAATTTATGTAAAAATTTTAACTTAACAGAGAGACCATTTTTACTTCCCCATATGATAAATCAAGAAAATCATTGCACGGTTTTTGGGGTAAATCAAGTAATACAACTGCACATACTATTTAAAACATTCAGTTACTGCAGGTTATTTGTGTCCAAAGGTGGCCACAAACTGCCATGACCTACCTTAACTGGGAATGAAAAGAGAAAAAGAAGTATTGTGCCTAAATGTTAATTACCTGTTTACAACTAGAACTTTCCTAGCCCCTCTTATGGTCAGCACCTTGGCATAGACGTTAGTGCAGCTGCCTCACAGCTCCAGAGTCCTTGCGTTGAATACTGGCCTGGACACGGAAAGTCTGTAATTTGCACTTCTTATCTCTGCATTGGTTTTCCTCGGTGTATTCCGATGTTCCTCCCACATCCCAAATGTGTGATTTCACATGAGTGAGTGTGTGTATGTGCACAAGTGTGTCTTGCAATGGCCTATCATCTAGTCCAGGGCCAGTTTCTGCGTTTTGGGTGCAGACCTATAAATACCTGGGAGTGCAGCTGGATGATAAATTGGACTGCACTGCTAATACTGATGCTCTGTGTAAGAAAGGACTGAGCCAACTATACTTCCTTAGAAGACTGGCGTCCTTCAACATCTGCAATAAGATGCTGCAGATGTTCTATCAGACGGTTGTGGCGAGTGCCCTCTTCTACGCGGTGGTGTGCTGGGGAGGCAGCATAAAGAAGAGGGACGCCTCACGCCTGGACAAACTGGTGAGGAAGGCAGGCTCTATTGTTGGCACGGAGCTGGACAGTTTGACATCCATGGCAGAGCGACGGGTACTGAGCAGGCTCCTGTCAATCATGGAGAATCCACTGCATCCACTAAACAGTATCATCTCCAGACAGAGGAGCAGCTTCAGCGACAGACTGCTGTCACTTTACTGCTCCACTGACAGACTGAGGAGATCGTTACTCCCCCACACTATGCGACTCTTCAATTCCATCCAGGGGGGTAAACATTTCCATTATACAAAGTTATTGTCTGTCTCTATACCTGCATTGTTATCACTCTTTAATTTAATATTTTCTTTATTAGTATGCTGCTGCTGGAGTATGTGAATTTCACCTTGAGATTAATTAAGTATCTATCTATCTATCTATCTATCTATCTATCTATCTATCTATCTATCTATCTATCTATCTATCTATCTATCTATCTATCTATCTATCTATCTATCTTGTCTAGTGCTGCCAGTATAAACACTGGCACTCTATTACATTGATAGGGTTATACAGCCCATAAAAAGGATGGATAGTACCTGCTATTCACTTAAATATTAAAATTTAAATCACTAGTTCTAAGTTAGAAAGATGTTAAGTAAATAATAGTATCTTATACAATATATTTTTTCTTTAATTTTACCTCTTTGCCACTGTTTTCCTAGAACACATTAAAGGCATCACATCTCTCCCTTGTTGTATGCTGGGGCAAACGCTTTTATTTGTAGATTTAATAAATTCAGAGTGAATTCTGACCTTTTTTCACACATTATTGTGTATAGATTTAATTTTAAACAGATACATTTCACATTTTGCCTGTCAATTCACGCTCAAAAATCCAAAAAAACAGGTTTCCAGAAAAGTTTGCAATTTTATTAAAAATCTAAAACTGAAATCTCTCATTCATATGAGCAGTGTGGCCCTTACTTTAGTAATTTGTAGAAGCTGCTTTGGGAGAAATTACAACTTTGAATCTTTTTGGGGATAAGTCGCCGTAGTGCTGTAACTGATGCTCCCTCACAATGCAGGTAATGTGCCTCATTCGGGACTCCATGAGCAACCGCTCATTCAACACAAAGTCAAATCAACGGTACCCAAGGATGTTCCGGAGGGACGCAGTACCAAAGGAGTCCAGTCTTCGTCTCAGGTCACTGGATAGCGTCCGTGTCTCACAACCATATAACAAAACAGGAAGCACCAGGACTCTAAAGACTTGGGCCTTCATCCTTTTGCAGAGATATCAGGAGCGCCACACACCCCTTTCCAGCAACCTCATGACACACCATGCCCTCCCAATCAGTGTACTAACTTGACAGGAAGAGTGACCAGAGATATGAATGAATAAATGAATGAATAATTCAAATAAGACAAGAACACTAATTGAAAGATGAAGTAACTAACAAACTCAAAAGCTAGTCAGGAGACAAAACACCAAAGCACAACAGGATCTAAGATGAACTTATTAAGGCCTCAAAGAGCACAGACTAAATGAAGGTACACGGCCTGAATTTTTTTGACAGGCCACATAGAATTAGAGATGGTGCCAAGGGGAAGTTAGAAGTGAAGGGTGTGCTCATTAGCAAGCAGAACAAGGACCAAGTGACTAAGGTTAGAGAAATCGGCATTCATTATCTTCCTTGAAAATGATCACAAATACTATAACATAAACAAGAGCATGGGTTTCATCCCACATCAGAAAGAAGTGCATGTTAGCTTGATCAGTGAATCTAAACTTTCCTTCCATGAGTAGTTGCTGGAATGTATGTGCAATGAGAGCTGAAAACCAACTAGTGATTAATGCAACACTGTGATCTCTGGGCCTACTGGCTTTTAATAGACTTATAATTAGCTTACATTCATAAATAATTACATTTTAGCAATATACTGTAGTCTTTCGGCCTGTTGCTCTGACATCACATGTGATGAAGACCATGGAGAGGCTGCTGCTTCACCACCTTAGGCCACAGGTTCAACACGCCCTTGACCCTCTGCAGTTTGCATATCAGGAGAAGGTGGGAGCGGAAGATGCCATCATCTATATGCTACACCGATCCCTCTCTCACTTGGACAGAGGCAGTGGTGCTGTAAGAATTATGTTTCTAGACTTCTCTAGCGCCTTCAACACAATCCAACCTCTGCTCCTTAGGGACAAGCTGACAGAGATGGGATTAGATTCATACCTAGTGGCATGGATCGTGGACTATCTTAAAGACAGACCTCAGTATGTGCGTCTTGGGAACTGCACGTCTGACATTGTGGTCAGCAACACAGGAGTGTCACAAGGGACTGTACTTTCTCCGGTCCTGTTCAGCCTATATACATCGGACTTCCAATACAACTCGGAGTCCTGCCATGTGCAAAAGTTCGCTGATGACACTGCTATCATGGGCTGTATCAGGAATGGGCTGGAGGAGGAGTATAGGGACCTAATCAATGACTTTGTTAAATGGTCCGACTCAAACCACCTACACCTGAACACCAGCAAAACCAAGGAGCTGGTGGTGGATTTTAGGAGGCCCAGACCCCTCATAGACCCAGTGATCATCAAAGGTGACTGTGTGCAGATGGTGCAGACCTATAAATATCTGGGAGTGCAGCTGGATGATAAATTAGACTGGACTGCCAATACTGATGCGCTGTGCAAGAAAGGACAAAGCCGGTTATACTTCCTTAGAAGGCTGGCTTCCTTCAACATCTGCAATAAGATGCTGCAGATGTTCTATCAAACAGTTGTGGCGAGCGCCCTCTTCTACGCAGTGGTGTGCTGGGGAGGCAGCATTAAGAGGAAAGACGCCTCACGCCTGGACAAACTGGTGAGGAAGGCAGGCTCTATTGTTGGCATGGAGCTGGACAGTTTAACATCTGTGGCAGAGCGAAGGGCGCTCAGCAGGCTCCTATCAATTATGGAGAATCCACTGCATCCACTAAATAATGTCATCTCCAGACAGAAGAGCAGCTTCAGCGACAGACTGCTGTCACTGTCCTGCTCCACAGACAGATTGAGGAGATCGTTCCTCCCCAAAACTATGCGACTCTTTAATTCCACCAGGGGGGGTAAACGTTAATATTTAACATTATACATAGTTATTGTCTGTTTTTTTCACCTGTATTATTATCATTCTTTAATTTAATATTATTTATTGTATCAGTATGCTGCTGCTGAAGAATGTGAATTTCCCATTGGGATTAATAAAGTATCTATCTATCTATCTATCTATCTATCTATCTATCTATCTATCTATCTATCTATCTATCTATCTATCTATCTATCTATCTATCTATCTATCTATCTAATACATAAATAAAGACTGTTATTTGAGGCCACAAGCAAAAGAAGCAGGTGCAGTGTTGATCAGTATTCCATGTCTAGTAATAGAAAGCTGAAGGTTAATGAGTGTAGCGTTGGCCTAAAACAATTTTCACTAATTGGTGCAGTGTAGAAGAAAGTGTATTCCACATATAGTACTTGTCAATAGAAAGCGTACGTACAACAAATGGGTCGATTCAAAGTTCGTTCTTACATGATTGGCTATTTTTTTGGAAGCATTGACTGCAGTAAGGATATAAAAGCAAGTCAGTCTTATGAAGTTAAGCTCTGCCTAATAGCTGGACTATTTACTGACAGATAACAGGTCAAAATGGTCCCACATTCTCGATAATTGTTTTAAATTCTAGGCTCCATATTTCATTCAGCTGTTTCCCTTCTCGTTTCATAGGTTGTAGGGTGCAGGATAGATCAAAACTTCAAAACAGTCAGAATGTTTCTGGTGTTTCAGTGACTTTTAAAGCTTCAGATGTCATCAGTCATGTGCTAATGGCAATTTAATACAAGCTTTGACATACAGTGTTGAAACAGTCTGCTTCACAAAAGTGAATTAAGCTTTGCTGCCTGGTATCGCCTTGGACTCTCTTAAAAACTTTAGTGGTTACTCTTTACCGTCAATTTCTGAGTCCTCTGGTTATGACATTTTTTCAGCCCTTTTGCTATGACTAACACCTAGCGATTTGTCTCTGGTTACATGTCTCTGGTTTTGGTATTACAATGTTCCTGCACTGCTTATTCACTTTGATTCTGCTTCACATCCTGAGTTTTGTTTCCTTAATTGTTGTCTTCGTGGTAATGACCTTGGCTTATATTTTGACTTTCCAAAACACCTGCCAGTTACATCATTTTATAAAACCGCTATAGCGATTAAGCAGTCAGTAGATCTGACTGCAGGTTTTTATTCAAACCAGTTTCTCAATCAGTGAAACAAACATTCTTATTTTTAACTGATCTCATTGTTTAGTGAGCAGCCTTTTTTATTCCCTTTATCTAAAATATTGTTAGTATTTGTATTTTTGGCAAAATTTTAGATGCCCAAGTTCCCTTTGCCATTATCTTTTCAATTTAGAACACAAGAACATAAGAAATTTGACAAACGAGAGGAGACCATCAAGCTTGTTTGTTTAGCTAATAGCCAAATGGTCCAAATAACTCATCCAGATACTACTTAAAGTTTGTCAAGATTTCTGCTATAATTACATTGATTGTAGTTTGCTTTCGATTCCAACAATTCTTCGCATAAAGCAGTTCTATCTGGCTTCAGTCCTAAATGCATTTCTCCTTAATTTCCACTGATGACCTTGAGTAGTGTGTGATATACTGTATAGTTGAAATAATTTTGATTGATCATCTTTATCGATGCCTTTCAGTAGTACTAGGGTGTTGCACCATGTTAGCCATTAGGAATGTAGTGAGAAGTCAAGTAAAATGACACCTTTTATTGGCTAACTAAAAAAGATTGCAATATGCAAGCTTTTGAGGCAACTCAGGCCCCTTCTTCATCTTGCCCGAAGAAGGGGTTTGAGTTGCCTTGAAAGCTTGCATATTGTAAGCTTGCATATTGTAATCTTTTTTAGTTAGCCAATAAAAGGTGTCATTTTACTTGACTTCTCACTCAATGCCTTTCAGAATTTTGAAAACCTGGATTAGGTTCTCATACAGTCTTCTCTGGTTGAAATTAAGCAGGTTTAATTCCTTGAGTCTGTCAGAGTCAGGGCCGGCACCACCACTAAGGCGAATTAGGCAGATCACAATGGGGTTAAAAACAATGCTGCATGGATTTGCTACCAAACAGTCAGTTGGCACACTAATAAGCTTGGCCTAGGGCGCAAAATAACCTAGCGCCAACACTAGTCAGAGTACCACATGTCCTTAAGTCCTGGAATACACTTGGTTGGTCTCTGTACCACAGCAACAAGTGCTGCTATGTCTTTCTTTCTGTGTGGTCACCAGATGTGTACTATCACATGTACACAAATGTTGGCAACACAGAATGCTAAAGTGGATATATGGATTGATATTACTGTATTTGGGACTATATAATATCAGCTAACTTATTAATCATTTTTAAACAGATCCCAAAGTGGTGTACACCAAATATCTACAAAGGATCACAGGCAACTTTCCCATTTAATGCCTACGGGCAGAGGACATTAACATTCTGGAGTAGTAATGCATTTGAAATTTTTGCCAAATAAATGATTGAGCAAGTAAATTTGATTATAGTTATCTTTTTTGAACATTGTTTCAAATAAAAGAATGTCCTGTTCTTGTCAATTATTTTCTTTCAGTCTTTGGTTATTTTGCTTAACCTTTAATATTTTTCTATCACAAATAAAAAAATGAAAGAAGACTAAAAAATGCAATTGGCATAATTATTTTGGTTATTAATTTAGACAGATGTGTGGATTTAAGTGTATATGAGATAATTACCTGTAAATCCTTACAGCATATCAGTAGTGAAGTCCAGAAGAGTGACCTTATCAGAGCAGCACAGAGTCAGGGCTCAGTAGTGCAGGAAGGAGCTTTTTGTAAAGGGCAAGCATAAACAGTAACTAGGAAGAATAATAATTAATGAACTGTAGCAATTAGTGATAAACATTAAATGTACACTGGCTTTTAATGAAAGGCTACAAACAAAGTATGTTTAATGCCAGAACTATGCATTGTACTTTTTCCAGAGATTCTGGAACAGTTTCCTTATAAACTGTGGAAGTTACTGTTTTACAGTACAAGAAGGCAGGATCTATTTTGATGTTAACCTATGCTTTAGGATAACATACTGACTGCGTTTAATATTTTAGTTTTTACCTTAAACTAGGATGCATTAAATTATGTTACACTAATTTCTTTTTCCATCCTACATTTATGATATTGAAAAGATACAGTGTTGTTCAACAGAAAATGTGTGTACAGCAAACGGTCAGTTGAAAGTGTGTACTTACTTGATTGGCTACTTGTTTAGAACCATGAACTGCCATAAGGATTTAAATGACTGGTGGTCTTATGAAGCTAAGCCCTGTCTAATGGACAAACTTAACCCATCAATTTACTGATAGGTAACAGGTCAAAATGATTGCACACTCCTGATAGCGCCCCCCCCCCCCCCCCCCCAAATTTTAGACTCTATATTTCATTCAGTATAGTCTCAGTAAAATATGACTAGTGGTTTCCTATTCTCTTTATAGGTTTTCTCACTCCAGTGCTGTAAAAAAAGCTCACCCTGTTCCATTCCATTCAAACTAGTGTGGTGCTGAGGTGTCACTCGTTGCACAGCTGCACTTGGGTCCTAATTTGGGATCCTGAGGTTGTTGTTGTTGTGGGTGTGGCAATGCGCTCTATCAGTGCATGCTCCCAACCTCTTTCTCTCTCTCTCCCTCTCTAGCTCAAGTCAGTAAGGTTGTTTACGATGTTTCAGTAACTTTCAAAGGATTCAGATGTCATCTGAAACAATATACATTTTGATGAACAACAAACTGACCTGAGAAGATGATTACTCAATAACAGATGTAAAACGGAATACATACTAGTGTTAAGATATGTGTTCTTTTTAAATTTTAAGTGATAAATTTTCAAAATGGGTTTGTACTAGTAGGGTTAGCCATTATGGATGCAATGGTAAAGCAAAATGACACCTTTCATTGGCTAACTGAACAGATTACAATACAGGTGCTGGTCATAAAATTAGAATATCATGACAAAGTTGATTTATTTCAATAATTCCATTCAAAAAGTGAAACTTGTATATTAGATTCATTCATTACACACAGACTGATGTATTTCAAATGTTTATTCCTTTTAATTTAGATGATTATAACTGACAACTAATGAAAGTCCCAAATTCAGTACAGTAATCCCTCGCTACTTCGCGGTTCACTTTTCGCGGATTCACGACTTCGCGGGTTTTTAAATACAAGTGATTGCCCGCCTATCGTGGAAGTTATGTTCCAGACCCATCAGCAACAGGAGAAAATCCGCGATATAGAAAGACCATATAAATAAACATTTTTATAGTTTAAGCCTTAAAATACCCATCCCACATGCTTTAAACACATGTAAACGTATAAAACACACTTTGTTAACACATATGATATGTGGATGTCGTGCTAAGGATATGAGTAACATCTCACTATTATAAAATATTTTAACTTCACGCAAGACAAGACAGTGAGACAGGAAAATAGGTGATGTACAGGCTTTTAAATTATTGACAGGCAGAGCGACAAGCAGCACAAAGCCAGCACAAAGTCCACTTCTCCTTAGCGTTCATTCAGCTCCCCACCCCCTTGACAATGCGAAGTGGCAGGAGCTACTGCGCCTCCGGGGAGGGGGGGTTTGAGCGAAGGTGCGTTCAGCTCTCACGCACCCACACACACACACACACACACATACACACACTCCTCCTTCCGAACGCGCAGAGCGACAAGCAGGCATTTTGGCAGAAGCAGCACAAAGTCCATTTCTTCTCAGCGTGAGTTCAGCTGCCCCCCTTCACAAAGCGAGTGCAGACACATTGACGTCTGATCACTGCGTGCAGTGTGCAGTGTTGGTCTGAGGTGTTAAAGAATGTAGAAAGTGTTTAAGAGCATAGGAAGTGTTTATAAGAGCGTGGGAAAGGTTAACAAGAGAGTGAGAAAGGTTTATAACAGTGTGGGAAGGGTTTATAAAGCCTTAAAATATGTATAAATAATAAAATAAAGATAGGTCGCTACTTCGCGGATTTTCACCTATCGCGGGGGGCTCTGGAACATAACCCCCGCGATAGGTGAGGGATTACTGTATCTCAAAAAATTAGAATATTGTGAAAAGGTTCAATATTGAAAACACCTGGTGCCACACTCTAATCAGCTAATTAACTCAAAACACCTGCAAAAGCCTTTAAATGGTCTCTCAGTCTAGTTCTGTAGGCTACACAATCATGGGGAAGACTGCTGACTTGACAGTTGTCCAAAAGACGACCATTGACACCTTGCAAAAGGAGGGCAAGACACAAAAGGTCATTGCTAAAGAGGCTGGCTGTTCACAGAGCTCTGTGTCCAAGCACATTAATAGAGAGGGGAAGGGAAGGACAAGATATGGTAAAAAAAAAAAGTGTACAAGCAATAGGGATAACCGCACCCTGGAGAGGATTGTGAAACAAAACCCATTCAAAAATGTGGGGGAGATTCACAAAGAGTGGACTGCAGCTCGAGTCAGTGCTTCAAGAACCACCACGCACAGACGTATGCAAGACATGGGCTTCAGCTGTCGCATTCCTTGTGTCAAGCCACTCTTGAACAAGAGACAGCGTCAGAAGCATCTCACCTTTGGACTGCTGCTGAGTAGTCCAAAGTTATGTTCTCTGATGAAAGTAAATTTTGATTTTCCTTTGGAAATCAAGGTCCCAGAGTCTGGAGGAAGAGAGGAGAGGCACAGAATCCATGTTGCCTGAGGTCCAGTGTAAAGTTTCCACAGTCAGTGATGGTTTGGGGTGCCATGTCATCTGCTAGTGTTGGTCCATTGTGTTTTCTGAGGTCCAAGGTCAATGCAGCCGTCTACCAGGAAGTTTTAGAGACCCAACAATTCAGAAGAGCTGAAGGCCACTATCAGAGCAACATGGGCTCTCATAACACCTGAGCAGTGCCACAGACTGATCGACTCCATGCCACGCCGCATTGCTGCAGTAATCCAGGCCAAAGGAGCCCCAACTAAATATTGAGTGCTATACATGCTCATACTTTTCATGTTCATACCTTTCAGTTGGCCAACATTTCTAAAAATCCTTTTTTTGCATTGGTCTTAATTGATATTCTAATTTTCCGAGATACTGAATTTGGGACTTTCATTAGTTGTCAGTTATAATCATCAACATTAAAAGAAATAAACATTTGAAATACATCAGTCTGTGTGTAATGAAAGAATCTAATATACAAGTTTCACTTTTTGAATGGAATTACTGAAATAAATCAACTTTGTCATGATATTCTAATTTTATGACCAGCACCTGTATGCAAGCTTTCAAGGCAGCTCAGGCCCCTTCTTCAGGCATGCTGTAGTAAAGAAACCGGAGTTCTCTGTGTTTATATATACACTTGGAAAGAAACAAAAACTTCAAATGGGTCATCTTCAACGTCAAAAATTAACAGACTTCTACAGCCTAAGATTCATTTAGGAGGAGAGGAGAACAATGTATGCACTTTGCATTTTGTTAAGAAAAAGATTTCACTGTCCAGGTGTACCAGTTTCTTCCACCAGGTCTTCAATTCCACATAGTAGTTGTACATTTCGGTGTTTTGTATGTCTGTAGTAGTAGGGTGTTTGGCATTATGGATGCAATGAGAAGTCAAGCAAAATTTATTGGCTAACTGAACAGATTATAATATGTAAGCTTTCGATAATTTTTGTTGATATAGTAATATACTATATGATCGTTATTCACTGATAAATGGTTTGGTTATCAGATTAGTTGTCAGTGATAAAGCTTAAGTTAATGTTATTACACATTACAGTCTTAGTAGCAGTTATAATGCCTAGAAATCTGAGCTGCATAAATCTGGGTTTATTACATATTAGAAATCCACCCGATAATACAATTGTAACTGTCATGGTAAAGATTATTGTATCAGATTACTAATGCAAATGCAATAATTATCATTTTCTTTCATTTTTACCGCCTGTATTATGCAATACATTAACATGCTTCTGTGTTTACTGTGATATTTTTTCTACTGTCCTGTTTGACTACTGTCAAGATTTTTAAAAAATATGGAAAAAAAGTAATACAACCGAATACTAACCTAAATCATTTATTTGGATCCAAAGATAAAGATTTTCCTTAGAGCTGTCTATGCTTGAACACCCATCTTATGTGTAATACATCATATTCACAAAAATGTAGACTTCAGCAATGAAGAGCAATCAAGCATTGCCAATGTGCATTGGAGCTGTACATATCAGCTGACATGGGACCACCATCCACTTATGTGTGACTAATGCCCACTTACATGCGGACGTTGGCTACTTTTATTAGGCTGCAGCCTGCTGAACAGTTGTAGAGGGTGGAGGTACAGCATTAAACTTTCTGCCTGCTGGCCATTTAAACACATTGCATTAAAAAGAGAATTTCAAAATGCTCCAGGTCAATACAAAACTTAAATCTGTACAACAATTGAGCAAACAGATATTTTTAAAAGGCATTCTTTAGAGAAAATAAGAGTTTTCTGAATTTGGTTCTGGCTAAGGTTGTTATAGTATTTCTCATTAGCATACCCCTTTCTCTGCCATTGAGTTTTTGATTTTCATCTGCAAAGTAAATTAAACATTCTTGTGTAGCTTTAGATGAGTATACAGACACAATTGTATCTGTCTGGAAAATTTAATTCCAAAAATAAATAGATTCAATAAAGATAACCTATTAATTATCCAAAGAGCTAAAAAGGTTAGACACTGCTAAAGAGTAAGCTTGCAAAAGTGGAGATAAGAATGTGTAGAAAAATAGAAAAATATCAGCTATACAGAACAGTACAGGACCTCAAATGAAAATACAAGAAAAAGATTGAACAGGGAACAGCCTCTTTCCTAATAGTGACTGTTTATCCATTCCAAAAAAATGAGTGCGGTTTCCTTCGAGACCTAAGCCAAACAGAGATGCAGTAACAGGACCAGAAACATTAGACACATTTTGACAGGCTTTTAGGACAGGACAGGATTTTAGGCCCAATAAAGTTTGCCAATCCTACCTGTATTCTCCAAAATAACATCAAATCGAGTTTGGAAGATCCCTAAACTCCTACTCTCTACCATACTTCTTGGCAGTTTATTCTGTGGGTCTATAGTACACTGTGTAAACAACAGCAACATTTATTGAAGGCTTTTTTTTTAATGTTTTGGTTAATTGTAGTCTTAACAAGTTTCAAACTGTGCTCCTGTATTCATTTTAAAGCAACAGTTACGATTTACTTTACTAATTTCTTCACTTCAATCTCTGTTTGTTTAAACTGAAGAGGTCCAACTCCTTCGTACCATACATGGCAGCCTGGAGACCAAAACTGCATACAGTACACCATGAAAGGCCTCACCTGTATCTTATAAAATATAAGCACAACCTCCTTTGACTTTACTCCACACAAAGAACAATTCATTCTAAAAAAAAGAACCCATGTTTCTGAATTAAAGGACTTCTGCAAGGATGAGTCTGCTAAAATTACTTTGGAATGATGTGAAACAATGACATTGAATTATATGAATCATTTGCTTGTATTCCTTTATGTTAAAGTCAATGCAACCATTTGTTAGGTGTAAGGGATGTGGCCTGTTAGGGGCTATTAGAACCATAAACCAAAGACACAAGTTCAACCACACAAGTTCCAGGTTTGAATACATATTTATATTTGACCAAATAAGTTATACATACTGATCCTTTTCCCGCAATATAGTTTTCCCCCTTTTCTTTCTTTTCTTCTCTTTCAAACCTCACACTGTCCTTCTCCTCACATGATTCCATTTAGTCTGAGAGACCCAGAATTACCTCCAATACCACAACACTGCACCCAGGTAGAACTTCCAAGTCAGGCAGAATCTCCTTAAATTGGAAAAGTCCTCTTCCATTAGATCCCACTGGCTGCACTCAAAGAACTCAGCAGGGCTGCCCATCGGGACTATGATTCCCAGCTGCCCTGTGGGATTGCACATAAAGGTCAAAACAGAGGGATGCTGCCAGCTGGCATCTTGACAGAGCAAACAGCCTTATAAGGCAGTCTTCTTCCATTACATTATCCTGACCAGGATGCCCATCTACTGACTTTCCCCACCTATTATGGTAGTCTCCAAACCGGGTACTACACCATCAATCCCAAAAAGAATGCCAGCCCATCACTACCATTTATCCAATGAGCCATTAATTGTTTCTGAAGTTGCCATTTGAGGTTTCTAATGAAACCATTTGATAAATGAAATACTGTAAGTTCAAATGTGTCACTTGATCACTCAGGTGCCCCCTACCTAAGATTAGATTTGATTCGAAGACCTACAAACATTTAGCATCAAACACGTGCAGTAACAGTAGAAATCAGGAAGTAGCTTTTTACAGCATTGCATTTCTGAATGGTACATGTTGTCTGCAAAGGAACTTTGTATGAAACATTCATCATGGCTGTAATTTAATTACAATTACGCCTCTAGATGAACAATGTATTAAAACTATAAAAAAAGACTATAGATTAAATAAAAAATACAAACAGAGCGGCTCTAATAAAAATAACTTAATTTCTATCTCGAATACTCATAACGCTCCTACAATTCAATTCTGACTTTCTGAGACATTAAATATGGCTTTATTCAATGTTACAGCATTAACCAACAAGACGTTTTCCATCAACGATCTTATTAGTGATAAGAAAATCGATTTTATTGCACTAAGTGAAACGTGGCTTAGCTCTGATGGTGCGGCTGTTTTAAATGAATCTGCGCCTCTGAATTACAGCTTTGCTGAAGCGGATCGCCAAGTTAAGAAAGCCGGTGGCTTAGCAAACATTTACTCAAGCCGGTTAAAGTGTAAAGACATCGGCTTTGGCAAATTCAAGTCCTTTGATTATCTTGCCATTGTTATTCATGGAGTTTCTCGGTGTCTAGTATTGTCAGTGTATAGACCTCCTAAATACAATGTGTCGTTCTTTGAGGAATTCTCAGATTTGGTGTCAATTGTAATTACGAACTGCGACACATTCCTAATAGTTGATGACTTTAACTTTCATATCGATAATCAGTGTGACCTGAAAGTAAAAGAATTCCTGAACCTCCTGGACTCTTTTGATTTGAGCCAGCACATAAGTCAGCCTACACATAAAGCAGATCATACGTTAGATTTAGTAATTACTAAAGGACTAAAAGTTGATGTGGGTGCAATGTGATATGAGTGGTAGTCGAAGGTGGGAACTTTGGCGTTCCGACCCTCGGTTGCCAAAACTGGCTTTTGGGACATGGAACGTTACCTCTCTGGCGGGGAAGGAGCCTGAACTGGTGCGAGAGGTACCAGCTAGATATAGTCGGGCTCACCTCTATGCATGGTCTGGGCTCTGGAACCATTCCTCTTGAGAGAGGCTGGACTTTGTTCCACTCTGGAGTTGCTGTGGGTGAGAGGCATCGGGCAGAGGTGGGCTTGCTTATGGCCCCCCGGCTCAAGGCCTGTATGTTGGGGTTCTCCCCGTTGGACGAGAGGGTTGTTTCTCTACGCCTTCGAGTTGGGGGAAGGACTCTGACTGTTGTTTGCGCTTATGCGCCGAACAGCAGTTCAGAGTACCCAGCCTTCTTGGAGTCCTTGGAAGAGGCGCTGCAAGGCGCAGCTCCTGGGGACTCTATCGTCCTACTGGGAGACTTAAACGCTCACGTCGGCAATGACAGTGAAACCTGGAGAGGCATGATTGGGAGGAATGGCATCCCTGATCTAAACTCGAGTGGTGTTCAGTTGTCGGACTTCTGTGCTGGCCATGGATTGTCCATAACAAACACCATGTTCGAGCATAAGGGTGTCCATAAGTGCACTTGGCGCCAGGATGCCCAAGGTCGCAGCTCGATGATCGACTTTGTAATCGTGTCATCAGATCTGTGACCTTATGTCTTGGACACTCGGGTGAAGAGAGGGGCTGAGCTGTCAACTGATCACCACCTGGTGGTAAGTTGGATCAGATGGCGGGAGAGGCTGCCGGACAGACCAGGCAGACCCAAATGAATAATGAGGGTCTGCTGGGAACGTCTGGCGGAGGAACCAGTCAGATAGATCTTTAACTGCCACCTCCGGCAGAACTTCAACCTCATTCTGAGTGAGGCGAAGGACATTGAGTCTGAATGGGCCATGTTCCGAGCCTCCACTGTCGAAACAGCAGAACGGAGCTGTGGCCGCAAGGTTGTTGGTGCCTCTTGTGGCAGCAATCCACGAACCCGGTGGTGGACACCTAAGGTTCGAGAGGCCGTCAAGCTGAAGAAAGAGTCCTATCGGGTCTGGTTGACCAGTGGGACTCCAGAGGCAACTGAGGGGTACCGGCGGGCCAAGCGTGTGGCGGCATCGGCTGTTGCAGAGGCAAAAACTCAGGCATGGGAGGAGTTTGGGGAAGACGACTTACGGTCGGCACCGAGAAGGTTCTGGCAAACCGTCAGGCACCTCAGGAGGGGAAAGCGGTACTCCATCAATAATGTGTACAGTGGAGATGGGGCCTTGCTGACTTCAACTGCAGACGTTATTGACCGGTGGAAGGAATACTTCAAGGAGCTTCTCAATCCCACCAGCATGTCTTCCTTAGAGGAAGCAGAGCTGGAGGACTCTGGGGAGGGCCCGTCCATAACAAGGGCTGAGGTTGCCGAGGTAGTTAAAAAGTTTCGAGGTGGCAGGGTCCCTGGAGTGGATGAGGTTCACGCTGGGTTCCTCAAGTCTATGGATGTTGTGGGGCTGTCCTGGTTGACATGTCTCTGCAACATCACATGGACATCGGGGGCAGTGCCTCTGGACTGGCAAACCGGAGTGGTGGTTCCCCTTTTTAAGAAGGGTGACCGAAGGATGTGCTCCAACTATAGGGGGATCACACTCCTCAGCCTCCCCGGTAAGGTCTATTCAGGGGTGCTAGAGAAAAGAGTTCGGTCGATTGTCGAATCTCGGATTCAAGAGGAACAATGCGGATTCTGTCCCAGCCGTGGAACACTGGACCAGCTCTACAACCTGACCAGGATCCTAGATGGGGCATGGGAGTTTGCCCAACCAGTCCACATGTGTTTTGTGGATTTGGAGAAGGCATTCGACCGTGTCCCTCGAAGTATCCTGTGGGGTGTGCTCCAAGAGTATGGGGTACAAGGCTCGTTGTTACGAGCCATCCAGTCCCTGTACAGGAGGAGCAGGAGCTTGGTCCACATTGCCGGTAATAAGTCAGACTCGTTTCCTGTTGAGGTTGGACTCCGCCAGGGCTGCCCTTTGTCACCGATTCTGTTCATAAGTTATATGGACAGAATTGCTAGGCGCATCCAAGGAGCGGAGGGGGTGGCCTCAGAATCTCATCTCTGCTATTTGCGGATGATGTGGTTCTGTTGGCTTCATCGGACACTGACCTCCAGCTCTCACTGGAGCGGTGCGAGTGCGAAGCAGCAGGGATGAGAGTCACCACCTCTAAATCCGAGGCCATGGTTCTCAGCCGGAAAAGGGTGGAATGCTCTCTCCGGGTTGGGAACAAAGTACTGCCCCAAATGGAGGAGTTCAAGTATCTCAGGGTCTTGTTCACGAGTGAGGGAAGAATGGAGCGGGAGGTTGACAGACAGATCAGTGCGGCATCTGCAGTAATGCGGGCTCTGCAACGGTCCGTCGTGGTGAAGAGAGAGCTGAGCCAAAAGGCAAGGCTGTCGATTTACCAGTTGATCTACGTTCCTACCCTCACCTATGGCCACGAGCTTTGGGTAGTGACCGAAAGAGCAAGATCGCGGATACAAGCGGCCAAAATCAGTTTTCTCCGCAGGGTGGCTGGACTTTCCCTTAGAGATAGGGCGAGGAGTTCAGTTATCCGGGAGAGACTCGGAGTAGAGTCACTGCTCCTGCACATTGAGAGGAGTCAGTTGAGGTGGTTCGGGCATCTGGTTAGGATGCCCCCTGGACGCCTCCCTGGGGGGGTGTTCCAGGCATGCCCCACTGGGAGAAGGTCATGGGGCAGACCCAGGACACGCTGGAGGGATTATATCTCCCTGCTGGCCTTGGAACGCCTCGGGGTCTTCCCAGAGGAGCTGGAGGAGGTGGCCGGGGAGAGGGAGGTCTGGGCTTCCCTGCTTAGGCTGCTGCCCCCGTGACCCAACCTCGGATAAGCGGTGGATAATGGATGGATGGATGGATAAAAGTTGATGTGAAGCAGATCATTGATATTGGTCTATCAGACCATTTTCTCTTACTATTTAATATAGAAATAATGATAGAAAAAATTCTCGAGAAGCATATTGTTAAAAAACGCTTCTTTGATTCATCAGCAGCTTCAAAATTTGCAAACATTCTAAGCAACCAGTCCATTTGTAATGCTAGTGAGGATAATGTAAATAGTAAGGGGGAACATTTTAATACTAAAGTGAGAGTTGCTGCTAACATAGTCGCACCTGAAAAGACAGTTAAAAATCTTCTAGCACTGTTATACCATGGAAGACTGAAAGAGTGTCTAATCTAAAGAGAACATGCTGGAGAGCTGAGTGTAAATGGAGAAAAACTAAACTGATTATCCACTATGAGATATTGAAGGTTAAAATAACAGAATACAACAACACAGTCCATCTTGAGAGGCGGTGTTATTTCTCTAGAATTATTAATGCTAGTAATCCCAGAGTCTTATTCTCCACAATTGATCATCTGCTAAACCCAGGTCACTCAATGGAATGCCTCCAATAAACTTCCAATGAAACTTGTGAGGCATTTGCTGTATTTTTTAATCAAAAAATTAATGATATTAGAAATAATGCAGTACATCTCCCCAATACTGATCCTCTTAAACCCCGGCACTCCACCAGGATAGATTTACCTGATTTATATAAAAGAATTTCTCAACTCAGACCATTTACCTGCGTCCTTGACCCAATACCAACAAGTTTTTCCAAAGAAGTATCTGGTGTGCTAATTGACAGTATTCTTGACATAGTAAACTCGTCATTAGATATGGGGGTCTTCCCAGACTGTCTTAAGACTGTTGTAGTTAAACCCCTGCTTAAGAAAAATAATCTTGACTCCTCTGCTTTTGAAAATTCTAACCTGTCTTTCTGAAGTAAAATCCTAGAGAAGGCAGTCATTATGCAGCTAAATTGCCAACTCAATAAACATGCTATTCTTGATAGGTTTCAGTCATGTTTTAGAACAAATCACAGTACAGAAACTGCACTTGTTAAAGTAGTAAGTGACTTGCGGGTAAATGCAGACAGAGGCTGTTTATCTGTTTTCATTCTCATAGATCTGAGTACCGCATTTGATAACATTGATCACAATATTCTTTGAAATCACCTTAATCATTGGATTGGCATCTCTGGCAGTGTCTTAAATTGGTTGATTGGCCTACCAGGCAGGTAGAAAATTCTTTGTTAGTTGTGGTAATTATACTTCAAAGACACATGATATTCTATATGGTCTTCCACACGGCTCTATCTTGGGTTCGCTGCTCTTTTCAATTTACATGCTTCCGTTAGACCAGATTATCTCGGGGCATAACATGAGCGACCACAGCTATGCTGACGACACACAACTGTATTTATCAATAGCGCCTGACGACCCTGAAACTCTTGATTCACTGGCACAATGTCTAACTTGTGTTTCGGAAAGGCTGAGTAGTAATTTTCTCAAACTAAATAAAGATAAAATTAAAATTTTAGTGATTGGCAAAAATGGATATAATGAGGTTATTAGAAATAAACTTGATCCATTAGGATTAAATTTCAATATGGAGGTAAATAATGTAGGGGTAACTGTTGACTATGACTAGAATTTTAAATCACATATTAATCAGATTCCTAGGACAGCATTTTTTCACTTAAGAAATACAGCAAAAGTTAGACCTCTTATAACATTGCAAGATGCTGCGAAATTAGTTCACACTTTTGTTTTCAGTCAGCTAGATTTCTGTAATGCACTCCTCTCAGGACTACCCAGAAAAGACATCAATCGATTGCAACGAGTGCAGAATGCAGCTGCTAGAATCTTAACTAGGAAAAGAAAATCTGAGCACATCTCTCCAGTTTTGAAGTCACTACATTGGTTACCTGTGTCATTTAGAATTGGCTTTAAAATACTGCTTATGGTTTACAAAGCCGTAAATAATCTCACTCTATCTTGTATTTCAGAATAGTCTTTCACCTTGCACTCCACATCGTAACCTTAGATCTTGAAATGAGTGTCTGCTTATTATTCCAAGAGCTAAACTTAAAAGAAGTGGTGAGGCAGACTTCTGCTGTTATGCACCTAAAATCTGGAATAGCTTACCAATAGGAATTCACCAGGCTAATACAGTGGAGCACTTTTAAAAACTGCTAAAAACTCATTATTTTAACATGGCCTTCTCATAGCTTCATTTTAGTTTAATCCTGATACTCTGTATATGCATTTAATTATCATAATCATTCCTGGTGGTTCCGTAATCCATACTAACACCGACTTTCTTTTCTGTTATTTTTTCGGTTTTCTGTGGTGGCGATCTGCGCCACCACCACCTAATCAAAGCACCGTGATGTCCCTACAATGATGGATTAAAGACCAGAAGTCCACGTGATCGTCATCATCAAGTCCTTCCATGAGAACCCTGAATACAATGAGGACTGATTGAGGCCATTTATGTTAGGTAGATTATGTTATGCCTAGAGGGGGCTGGTGGTCTCGTGGCCTTGGAACCCCTGCATATTTTTTTTTTCTCCAGCTGTCTGGAGTTTTTTTTGTTTTTTCTGTCCTCCCTGGCCATCGGATCTTACTTTTATTCTACGTTAATTAGTGTTCCCTAATTCTATTTTCTTATTTACTGTATTTCATCTTTTTTTTCTTTCCTCATCATGTAAAGCACTTTGAGCTACATCATTTGTATGTAGATGTGCTATAAATGTTGCTGTTGTTGTATTTATGTGAATTGTAATCAGGAAAGTGTTTGTTTTCTTCTTGCAAGTGTTTATCATGACAGGTAATTCTGACCATGTTAAGAAAGAGAAAATACAAACTTTGTTCTACAGTAGTGTGCAAGAGATCTACAGTATATATAGTAAAATGTGTAGATCAGTTTATCTTCAGAAGATACTTGGTCTTCTGCTCTTTAAAACATTCTTAATTTATATCTTTATAAGCAAAAAATAATAATGTATTATTGTCATCTGCGGCTACACAAGTCTACTACTTGGCATGTCAGAGTAGAACTGTACTCCTACAGGTTAAAGTAAAGAAATAAAAACAAACAAATTGACACTTTTCTGCTAATTAGTATACTTATGCAAGTCATTAGGAACACTTCCAAAAGAAGTCTTCTGTATATTTATTTCACAATGTATTCGTCACTTTCGCACACCATATGGGTAAGTGAAATGGACTCATTAAAATTTAGATAATTTTTCCCTTTATGCATTATTTACAGATTATTTCCTTTGGCTAGCATAAAAGTGATTTGATCTTTAAGGAACTAGCAATTTGTTACTCCTGTATATCTGCCAGTTTGAGTAAAGTGCAGCTATGGATGCATCATTCTTAAAACACTTTGTTGTGCACTGCTTTTTATTTTGTAAATTATGGAGATAACAAATGTTTAGATTTGAGCACTTTGTAGATCTTTTTACAGATGGTCATTTAGTAGAACAATAAAGTGATCCATCACTTTGTTTCAGATGAAACATTTCATCATTATATGTGCGAATACTACTCTGAGAAGCCTTTCTTTGTCTTTACTGCTGAAGATTCTGTACTTTTGCATATCAGGTAAACTGATCGGCTATGTATCTTGTAAAAGATGTCTGATTGACTTGTCGAGACTTTCTAGAGGTACTGTACCAACAAAGAAATAACACTGTAAACTATATCAAGTTTTAGTTTATAATAACCTGTGTCTACAAAATTCAATACAGTAATCCCTCCTCCATCGCGGGGGTCGCGTTCCAGAGCCACCCGCGAAATAAGAAAATCTGCGAAGTAGAAACCATATGTTTATATGGTTATTTTTATATTGTCATGCTTGGGTCACAGATTTGCGCAGAAACACAGGAGGTTGTAGAGAGACAGGAACGTTATTCAAACACTGCAAACAAACATTTGTCTCTTTTTCAAAAGTTTAAACTGTGCTCCATGACAAGACAGAGATGACAGTTCCGTCTCACAATTAAAAGAATGCAAACATATCTTCCTCTTCAAAGGAGTGCTTGTCAGGAGCAGTGACTGTCACAGAGATAGAGACAAAAGCAAACAGATCAATAGGGCTGTTTTTCTTTTAAGTATGTGAAGCACCGCGGCACAAAGCTGTTGAAGGCGGCAGCTCACACCCCCTCCGTCAGGAGCAGACAAAGTGAGACAGAGTTTGTTTTTCAATCAAAAATCAATACGTGCCCTTCGAGCTTTTAAGTATGCGAAGCTCTGTGCAGCATGTCGTTTCAGGAAGCAGCTGCACAAAGATCACAACGTGAAGATAATCTTTCAGCATTTTTAGACGAGCGTCCGTATCGTCTAGGTGTGCGAACAGCCCCCCCTGCTCAATCCCCCCTACGTCAGGATCAGAGAAAAGTCAGCGCAAAAGAAAGAGAAAAGTAAGCTGGGTAGCTTCTCAGCCATCTGCCAATAGCGTCCCTTGTATGAAATCAACTGGGCAAACCAACTGAGGAAGCATGTACCAGAAATTAAAAGACCCATTGTCCGCAGAAACCCGCGAAGCAGCGAAAAATCCGCGATATATATTTAAATATGCTTACATATAAAATCCGCGATGGAGTGAAGCCGCGAAAGGCGAAGCGCGATATAGCGAGGGATTACTGTACTGTATTTTATGTTGTGCCTAGTGTGAACTCATTTAAGCATTTCTGCACAGTGGTATTGACTAGTATAATGCTTCACTTTTCTAACAGCTCTGCTCATCATCTCTTTCTCTCAAATCCATCAATAAATTTTCCTTTACTATTTCACTCTAGGTTCAAATAGAACCTGAGGCTATCCCAGCAGCAAAGGCTACACTACAGTAACCAATGCTATATGAAATGACAGTATATTGCTACCACACATACTGTACATACACACACACAGCCACACACACACCCACTCCTAGGCAATTCAATGATATCAAATAAACCATCAGGGAAAAATGCTCTGTGTAGGAAAACGTAGTGTCCACAGGAATCCTATAGTAAAAACATGTAAACTTTGGACATTGCGTAGGTTTTTATATTTACAGGGATATTTCTGCCACATGTACAACTTATTGCTGGTTTCACCATGGTAATAGGCTTCCAGTTGAAGTTGTACTTTTATGAAGTTACAGCAACCATACCCATCTGGCCTTGAAAACCTCTTTTACATCCATAATTTACTATCAACATATGCTCTATTACAGGGGTGCCCAATGCGTCGATCACAATCGACCGGTAAATCGGAAAGGTAGTGCAGGTACATCGCATTGCATTCAAAAAAATTTTTTTTAAATGTTAGTCTATCATATATCCTCCCTATGGCATTTGCCACTTGATTGACATACAGGGCGGCCAGTCTGAGATCTCTTTTCTTCTAACACACTGTTCATCCCGTACACACAATCAAACGCGCGAGCTACTGCAAAACTCCGGCTGTGATCTAGTTAGCCTTCCAATTTATATCGACTAAAGAAGGGATTTAAAAAAAAAATTGTTTGGGGAGGGTATGGGCTGGATGTGGAATTGGAAGAGGATTTTTTTTCTCACAATGTCACAATCGAAGTGCGTTTTTTCTGATCTGTCAATCTATCATTGCTATTCCAAAGAAGGAAAATGTGGCATACAGGGCGGCCAGTCTGAGATTTCTTTTCTTCTAACACACTGGTCATCCCGCACACACGATCAAACGTGAGAGCTGGAGACGCAATGGAAGTTGTGTGCGCAACTTGACAGCATACGCTACAGAGCAGATTGAAAATTGTCTGTCAGACTGTGACAGACGGTTTCAAGACTCAACTTTACATGACCCAATTGCTACATTTAAGTGCTATCCATTTAGGGAAGATGTTGAGGGTGATTCACCCGCATCAACAATTGCAACACTGTTTCACCTAAAACTCCTCTACATTGGAGGATGAAATTTTGACACTACAGAATGACATTCAGCTGAAGTATGGGGCTCATGAACAGTTTTGGAAGTTACTCACAAAGGAAAAGTACCCAAACATGAGGAAATGTGCTACCTCCTTGACTGCATTATTCGGCTCTACTAATTTATGCGGATCAGCCTTTTCCCACATGAAGATTATTAAATCCAAATACTGTAGTGACCATAAATGAATTGTTATTGTGCCATAAAGGTTATTCAGTTATCAGCGTAAACAGTGACTTAAACCCCCCCCCCCCCCCCCCCCCCCCCCACCACATAATTTTTTGCTATATATTGCCTTTGATTCTTGTAAGTCTAAGCATTATCCTCTGATGAAGACCCCTGGCAGGGGTTGAAAGCTCAGGAATAAAAACTACTTTATAATACGTGATTCATTTTTTCTCCCTTTGTGGATCTCCAGCTGCAAATATGTATATATAATTTTTAATGTAGGTAGATCACTTCGACCTGGTCATTTTAAAAGTAGTTCGCAAGCCGAAAAGGTGTGAGCATCCCTGCTCTATTAAATACAATATCTTCACTAAATGTTTACAAATCCAGGACAAACCTATTATGCCAAAAAGTATATAAATGCAGATAAATTTATCAGAAGTACCATCATGACAGACATATATATATAAAATATTCATGTTAGACTGCCAGATTACATTAAAAAATGAATAAAGTCAACAATTAAAATGTAAAAACATGCAACATAATAATCAAAGCTATAAATTTCTATAAATGTATCAGTGTGTTAGTAGTCATCAACCTTTTCAGCCATTATATCACAGTTTAAAACCAAAACAAGTCACACACCTACCATTATGAATGTACATTTCTGGTATTTCCCCTTTACTTACAGTTACAAAAAAAGTACTGTTTACTTTCTTTATTAAGGTGCAACAAAGTGGTGACAATTAGGACATTTGCTGTCAGTTAGATGCCTGTGGCTGCACACTATCTGCAAGGACGAATTTGTAGTCTGCAGTATAGTTTAAGAAAGTAGGTCTAATGCAGTCAGTCAGGTCTGTTAGGATGCTGTTCTGTCACATTTTGCTATCCATCAAAAAATTCCTGTTCTTCGATTTTCCCCACATTTCCCTCTTTTCTGATTACCCTTGATATTCCTGAATGTAAGGGCAACAAAAACTGATATGAAGCATATCTGTCACATTTTACTTCCATTTCACCTCTGCCAAGTAAAAATAATAATCTCTGTTGTATTACAGCTAGTGAAAAAGCATGGATTCAGAGTATACTACAGTGCATCCTTAGAGTTGGAACAGCGGCCTATTTGGTTTCAAGGCAGTGTCTGGTGTTCTGAAAATCTGTGTTTTATTTTCACATATACACATACAGTCAGTCAGTCATTTTTCAACCCGCTATATCCTAACACAGGGTCACGGGGGTCTGCTGGAGCCAATCCCAGCCAACACGGGGCGCAAGGCAGGAACAAACCCGGGCAGGGCACCAGCCCACCACAGGTCACACACACACCAAACACACACTAGGGACAATTTAAGATCGCCAATGCACCTAACCTGCATGTCTTTGGACTGCGGGAGGAAACCGGAGCACCCGGAGGAAACCCACGTAGACACAGGGAGAACATGCAAACTCCACGCAGGGAGAACCTGGGAAGTGAACCTGCGAGGCAGCAGTGCTATCACTGCACCACTATATACACATACATATTCATTTATATTTATATTTTATAATGCCCCATGTTCTCTTTGCTTTGTTGTGAATGGGTTGCTGAACGAACACTAAGGAGATGCAGATGGTTCAGCTGGTGCTGCTCCTGCTGCTGAGCTGTGTGTTCTGCTTGTTGTGCTGCACATTGATCATTTAGAAACCTGTACAGCAGCTGTCCTTTTGTCTCACTGCTTTGTCTTGCAGGACGTTAAAGTGTCTTCTGAGAAGATCACGTCTCAACCCAAGTTTTTTTTTTATTTTTAATAGAGAGAGATATACACATACATTATATATATATATATATATATATATATATATATATATTATATATATATATTGTGGCACCCGGCTGGGGTTGTCGCCCGGCCGGGATGCCCAGGAGGACCGGAGGAGGGCTCATGGATCCTCCGGAACACGAGGGGGCGTCCTCCCTGGTTGCTGTGGGGACCACGGGTACAGAGCTGGGAAGCTCATCCCTGTAGGGGCCCGTGGTCACCGCCAGGGGGAGCCCCAATGCCTTGGGAGTGTTGGACCTCAGTACTTCCGCTACACCGGGAAGTGCTGGGGGGAAGAGAATTGGAGACACCCGGTGGACTTCCGGTTTCACCGCTGGAGCTTCCGCCACACAGGGGTGTGACTACGAGCCCTCAGGATGCAGCTGGACCCCTTCCGGGGTGAATAAAAGGGGCCACCTCCCTCCAGTCAGGGGCAAGAGTCGGGAGGAAGAAGGATGAAGCTTGGTAGAGAGGAGTGGAGGCGGACCAGAGACAGAGAAGGCATTGTGCGTGTGGCCAAGGACTTGAGGGGTGATTGGTGCTGCGTCACTGGGTCTGTGCACTGTAAATATGATTAATAAACGTGTGTTGGGTGAAACCATCGTGTCTACCTGTCTGTGTCCGGGCTGTTCCCCACAATATATATACCAGCCCCCTGCTCTCTTTGCTTACCAGCCCCTGGGTTGGCGCTACACGCTAGCCACTTCACGGCTCAGCTGCTCGCATATGGGGAAGTGGATGAACAATTTACAAATGTTACATATGCATAATAGACCCAATTACAGTGAGTAATTAACCATAATAAAAATAGTAAAACGTAATAAATTGAAAGAAAATTATGCTTCATGTTGTGTTAGAGGTATTAACACAGTATTACAATGCCAGGAATGTGGTCGATATTGGCCTGTGATACCCTGGTGAATACCCTCTCCAAGTACCTCACCTAGCCAATCCGAAGACAGCCATACAAAACATGAAGCCACTCATTGACTCTGAGTCAGTTCATTCTTGGACTTATGTCTGAGAAGATGTTCTCATGATTATTTTTGAAATCATGTTTGTTGTTTTGTCAACAGTTATATGGGTGTCCAAACTCTTTATGATTTCTTTTGTCTTTTGTTACAATATGTATCCACACACACATAAATATACAGTGAATTCAGAAAATATTCAGACTGCTTCGCTTTTTACACACTTTACTGTGTTGTACATTTTAGTTTTAAATGGATGGATAAATCTGCCACTTTTGTCCATCACTATTCACTCAATAAACCATAATGACAAAAGGAAAACATGTTTTCAGAAATGTTTGCAAATATATTAAAAATTAACAACTAGAATCTCTGATTTGTATTCAGCTGTGGCACTTCGGATTGTGGTCAGGTGCATCCTGTTTTTATATAAACTATAGATACTATATATACTGTATATATGTATTGTGAGGAATGGCCAGCATTTTTACCCAGCCAGGACACCATCCTTAAAGGATGGACAGGGGGAGATGGCTTTTGAAGGGCACTATCATCCTGGACCTGTTACTTGGCAGCCACCTGGATTGCACAGGCACCTTGGATTTCCACAGGGCTGTATGGAAATAACTACTTGTCAGCACAGCCCTGTTGGATTCCATGGATGCCGCCCGGGTGTGCCTCTTGGTAGTCCACTATATATATATATATATATATATATATATATATATATATATATATATATATATATATATATATATATATATATTATATATATATATTTTATATATATATATATATATATATTTTATGTATATATGAATGTAGAGAAAAGCCAAGCAAAATGACACCTTTTATTGGCTAACTAAAAAGATTACAATATGCAAGCTTTCGAGGCAACTCAGGCCCCTTCTTCAGGCAAGATGTAATACAGAAACTGGAGTTCCCTATGTTTATATACACACTCTAGGACAAGAAACAACATTGATAAATATTTAAATGAGAAATTTTAAATGTAAAAAATTAATAGATTCATTCAGACTAGGGTTAATTTAACAAGAGAGAAAAGAACAATGTATTGTCAAGATCTCTGGATAAGATAACTGTCCAACAAAGTCTTTTGAAGTTTGTAATGAATTTTTTCAAAACAATGTAGATCTGTAGACAGGTTGTCTGTCATTCTGACAGATGTAAACAATCCTCATATCTGGCCATAAAACTCTTGTCTTTATTCAATCCATGTTGTAAAGTATTACATTTTAGCATGAGTTTAACTTCCCATTCTTTTCTCTCTTGCTGTGTTTTGAAGTTGCCCATAAGAACTGTGACTTTAAAGTCCTTCTCACAGTGTCCATTGCTGTCTATGTTGGAGAAACTGGACAAACACTCCGCCAGAGAATCTGCACTCTATGTGGGAGAAACTGGACAGACACTCCGCCAGAGAATGAATTTACACAGGTTCCACATTAAACATGGCAACACAGATGTTCCTGTGGCGGCCCACTTCAACAGCAATGGACACTGTGAGAAGGGCGGAGTGGTGGCTCTGAGGCTAAGGATCTGCGCTGGTATCCCGAAGGTTGCCGGTTCAAATCCCCGTCACTGCCAAAAGAGATCCTACTCTGCTGGGCCCTTGAGCAAGACCCTTAACCTGTAATTGCTCCAGGGGCGCTGTACAATGGCTGACCCTGCGCTCTGACCCCAAGGGGTATGCGAAAACTAACAAATTCCTAATACAAGAAAAATTGTATAAGGCGAACAAAAACAAAAAAAAAAAACATCTTGCCTGAAGAAGGGGCCTGAGTTGCCTCGAAAGCTTGCATATTGTAATCTTTTTAGTTAGCCAATAAAAGGTGTCATTTTGCTTGGCTTTTCTTTCTCTCTCTCTCTCTGTATATATATATATATATACACTGTATATGTAATGGTACCAAGTTTTGTACACTATCAGTAGACAAAATACTCCAGGCGGCACAGTAACAAATAAGAAAAACGAGAATAAAAGACACATATGAAAATGGATCACAGTGGTAATGGTACAGCATTGCAACACATATTGAAAAAAAAAAACAGAATAGGTCATATCTGGAAATGGTCTGTGTTCGAGACAGAAGAATTTCAGCTCACGACTGAGGGAATTGTGGTTATCATTATTAAACACACACCCAAAAAGACTTTTGTTCCTGTCATTGTGGAGTTGGTTCAGATATGATTGATCAGGTGTCAGTGGTAATCATTCAGCTTGTTGTGTCACAAATTTGTAAGAGGAAACAAAATGATTGAATAGATTTTTAATACAGTGTCCTACACAGTATCTAAAAAGTAATGAATGGTTTGCATTCATTCTCCAATTGCATCAAGTATGAAAAAAGTATTTTATTCATTTCCTAACTGGTTTTACAGTTCAGTATAATGAGGTAAAGTTTCAGTTTTACAGGGATAAACCTAACTTCCATAAGTGATATGGATATGGATATGCATATAAGATTGTGGAGAAACTGCAGTATTATAAGTTTTAGTAATAAAAATTGAGGCAAGATTAAAGGCAAAGTGGATGTTTGGCTTTCCTCCAACAACAATGAAAATGAAAAGAGCTGCTCCATTCGTTAACACCAAAATAAAATGCATTTAGTGCTTCAAAGCACAAAGCACTACGACCTTGCCAGTTAATAGAATGAGCAAAATGGCATACTTCATTGCTATTTATGAATATGCAGATACTACATTTTTTTCATTTGCTTGGTTTTTTAAGCCAAACTAATGTTCACTAGTACAATCCCTTAAAAAAGGTGAGCGTTGTGAAAGCTCATATATCATATATGTCAAGAGTATGCTGGCAAATGTAATGCAGTCTGCCAGTTATACTGCAGGTCCATTTAATATTCTAATTCTAAATTTGTACACAGGCTATGCAATAAAAAAGTTTTTTTCAGTCACATAAGATACTTTAAAAACAGCACAACAAGAGCTAGTTTACAGGAGTTTTGAAATAATGGATTAATGCAAAAATAATAAGTTTAATTTAACATAGGGAATTCTAGTTTCAAGAAATGTAAAAAAAAAAAAAAAGATTTGGAAAATTAAAGCACCAGGATTTTGTGACACTTGCAAATTTAATTATTTGACTCACCTGTTAAATAATTCTCTATAGCAACTACCTTATCATGTAAACATAATTATGCAAAAAAAATCATGTAAAAACTTGTAAATCTTACAATAGCAAAAGTTACAAACCTAACATAGGGATTTTCGGAAAAACAAATTTTAAAAGCATGTTGTTGCAAAAACGGCTTTAAAGAGCTTGCTTAAATTAAACTGTAATGATTTATCTTTGAATTCACAAATTCAACAGTAAGGATAATAATGTTTGAAGTTTTAATTTTAGTATTGATTTATAGAAGTATTTTTCAGTTACTGGAGAGAAATAATGAAAGGGTAAATTGCTGTTAGTATTAGTTTTTATATATAGGGTGGTCCAGATCTGTGCAACTTTTAATGCAATGCAATGCAATAATTACATAATTACATCTGGACCACCCTGTATTTTATATTCTACGAGCTGTATATACCCGGCGTTGCCCGGGGCAGAAGTAACCTAATCGGTCAAACACTTACATATATACCAAAGTAAACCTAATCGGTTAAACAGCTTCATATATACAGAAGCGAACCTAATTGGTCAAACAGTTATGAATGTGCAGAATGATTTTACAAACATTATGCGTGTTAACAATCATTAAAAAGAAAAGATTGAGGAACTGTTCTTCTATATGTGATGAAGCCACTAATAAGACAGATTTTTTTCAGGACCCAGCTGTTTCATAACTAAACTACTGCCACCCCAAAGTAATGCCTAATAGTGGTTTTTGGGGTAGCTGTGGAATAAAAAGGGTGTTTTTTAGTCAGTAAGAATCTGACAGTACCCTTCAGTACGGGCTGAAGGGTGCCTATGTAAGGTTTTACATCCTTCCCGTATGGAAAAAAAAACATACTAAACTTTTTTTTTCATCATTACAGATAATCTCAGTCAAATCGAAGTACGCATTCTCAATTTATTTTTATCTAATTTTTACTTTTTCACAAAGCCATCCCATGCCAATTTGTATGAATAAACTTTTGCTAGAGAGTTACCAAAAGTTTATTCATGCACATATTTTAATACGGATAATCTATCTCTAATCAAGGTTCTCATTTTCATTCTAATTTAAAATAATAATAGATACTCATTTTTTTCTTCTGTTTTAGAAAAACCAATCTATGCCGCCTACGTCTTCGTCAAGTCAGCTTCATCCAGCTTCATCACATATAGAAGAAGAGTTCCTCAATCTTTTCTTTTTAATGATTGTTAACACGCATAATCTTTGTAAAATTATTCTGCACATGCATAACTGTTTGACCAATTAGGTTCACTTCTGTATATATGAAGCTGTTTCATCGATTAGGTTTGCTTTTGTATTTATGTAACTGTTTGACCAATTAGGTTTGCTTATGTATATAGATTAGCTGTTTGTCCGATTAGGTTCGCTTCTGTATATATGAAGCTGTTTAACCGATTAGGTTTACTTTGGTATATATGTAAGTGTTTGACCGATTAGGTTACTTCTGCCCCGGGCAACGCCGGGTATATACAGCTCGTTTCATATAAATATAAATTATTAAACAGTAAAATCTTCTTCTGTAATTTGCTACCGTGGCAATTTGTGTGTCTGTCCAGGATTTTAAATGACCTGTAGCTCGCAAACCGTTGCACCTATACACTTGAAATGTGGTACACATATAGTACGTCACGTCTACTATCCGCTTTATGGGTGATGATTGTTTTAGTCTTTTTATCTTTATTTTATTTTATTGTACAATCAAGTCCTATCTGCGCACAGCAGGGCAGCCGTGGGTGGATGCGTATGGTGTATTCACTCGATGTTATCGTGCATTGCGCTGTCAGTGGTATTTTGATAAAAGAATTTGAACAACATATAAGAAGCGTATAAATTATTAAACAGTAAAACATTAACATTTAAGAAGTAAAGTTACATTAAGTACTACTGCTGTGCCTTCGGGTATACCTCATTTTTGTTTGCCCATTACATGCTTAAATGTATACATTTTTTGGTGCACCTACCCGAGAACACGCGACATATAACCGAGCGTGGGAGAAGCATGGATTTTAAACACGCGTTGAGTTGATGTGCTGGTCTCCCTCGTGAAATAACTGGTAATGTTTGACTATAATGTACAGCGAGTAAAACGACATTAGCTCCTATTTTTTTTTTATGATCTCTGAGATGTTGCTTTTTTCGGTTCAAGGCTTCATAAGCTCTTTTATGTTGTATGGTGTACTTATCCCAAACCATCATCTTTGAATGTTGCAAGACTTTCGCCTTGTATGTAGATCGGGGTAATTACATTCATTGCATTCCTAGTCTGAATCACAATGTGATTGTATGGGTGGTTACCTGGCACTGTAGGGTTGCCACCCGTCCTTTAAAATACGGAATCGTGCCGCGTTTGAGAATGAAATTGCACGTCCCGTTTTGAATCAATACTGGACGGGATTTATCCCGTATTTTTTTTATAATTTTTTTTTTAAAGCAGCGTCTCATGCAAATCATCCCACACGCATTTTATGAAGATGCCTCCTTTCCTACTTTTGATTGGGTAATACTTGATGTCATCATTAGTTTGATTGGTGTTTTTAACTGTCCAGTGAGTAGGGCGTGTCTTTCAACCGTAAGCAGATTTTTTGCAGTGGTATCACTGACCTCGACGACGGCGACGTTATACGTCAAAAATAAATTACGATAAATGACGATTTTAGCGATACTTTATTACGACGGCGGCTACATAGACACGATCAAATAAAAACAAAAAAATCAAATAATCATTCTACATTTTCAAAACGTCGAAAAAACGACGGAATGAAAAAAAGGCCCACCCGACGACCCACCCATTCCATTTTTATATATATAGATTACAATAGAAGGCACAGCACAGTTCAAGTGAATAATGCAGGGACTTTCATAAAAAGCTGCTAAAAATGGGATTTCTGTTTTTGCCATGGAATCAAATAGATATCGAGTATTGTGAAATTTCACCGGTATTGGTATTGAATACAAAAATTCAGACATCTCTCTATATACAGGATGCCACCATGGTGCAGTAGTAGCACTGCTGCCTCACAGTAAGGAGATCAGGGTTCGTGTCCAGTGTCCTCCCATCGTGGAGTTTGCATATTCTCCTTGTGTCTGCAAGGGTTTCCTCCTACTGTCCAACAGCATGCAAGTTAGGTGAATTGGCTACACTTAATTGGCTCCTAGTTCATGCTTGGATCGCATGTGTGTTTGCCCTGAGGTGGACTGGAGCCCTGTCCAGATTTTGTTGCTACCTTGCATCCTATGCTAGCTGGGACTGGATCCAGCCCCCCTAATCCACACTTCATCTTGGTCTGGATTAAGCAGATTAGAAAATGACATGACATTCAGTATATACTTTAGATAATATATTAAATTACAGTGCTCAGTGTGTACTAAGATAAGACAGATGTGGTGGCAAGCTGATATGTTCTCATAAGTCATTTTTGGTGTTAACTAAATTGCATTACAGTAATCCCTCGCTACTTCGCGGTTCACTTTTCGCGGATTCACGACTTCGCGGATTTTATATGTAAGCATATCTAAATACATAACGCGGATTTTTCGCTGCTTCGTGGGTTTCTGCGGACAATGGGTCTTTTTACTTGCTTCCTCAGTTGGTTTGCCCAGTTGATTTCATACAAGAGATGCTATTGGCGGATGGCTGAGAAGCTACCCAATCAGAGCACGCAGTTAAGTTCATGTGTGCTGCTGATTGGCTCAGCGACGGAGTGTTGCATTAACCAGGAAGTCTCATCTCACTCATTCATCATTAACGTGCTAATGCTTCAGGGGGCCGTGTCCAAGCACCAACAGAAGATGCAATGATTGCAGAAAAGGTAAAAGTTTTGGATATGTTGAAGGAAGGGAACAGCTACACCGCTGCAGGACATCGATTCTTTTTATTTAAAAAGGAGGAAAAGCATATAAGATCTACGGCCGCAGTGTCCTTTAACCAGGGTGCAAAACGAGTTGCAAGTGGACGTGATAAGGCAGTAGTCTGGATGGAATCTGCTTTAGGAATCTTTGCAACAAGGTCGACGACGTCATGACCGCCTACAAGCTGCTACGTGTACTTCGCTATACAATAAGTGTAAACTTATCTACCGATTTCATATTGCTTAGCAGTTGTCCCTGTTTTTAATAGAGTAAATGGTGGGTTGTAAACAATACAGGGAGGGTTTTAAAAACGTCCAAATACACGTTAAATAATTAAATAAATATAGTGTCCCTACTTCACGAAAATTCAGTTATCGCGGTCGGCCTTGGAACCTATCTCCCGCGATAAGTGAGGGATTACTGTAATGCATTATTTTTTATTGAAAGATGTTTTGGAAAATTAACACTTCCCTTTAAGCAACATTGTCACTGAAAACACAGTTTGTAAAAGAAGCATTTTGAAATAATACGTAACACTGATCAAAAGAATACTCATATAAAACAGTCACCTGGTGATATGATGTAAAAGAAGTCTTTAAATTCATCCATCCAGACTTCAGCCAGTCGTCTGTTATTTTTATTGATGACATGACCTGTTCCTCCAGGAAAACTGTATGGAGTAGCTTTCCGGAAAACATGACCAACATGAGAGCATGTAACAATTTCCAAGGACCCCCCACACTGCCAAATCTAAAGACAAAGAACATTACAATTATTGACTTTCTGAGTACTCTGTATCTCAATTGCAAAACTGACACAATTAAAACTGAACAGTCATTGAAACCAATTGGTATTGATTTTAAAAGTATGCTATAAACTTGGGGACTTTGCTTTAAAATACATTTTTTAATTCATTATTTACGTATAAATTCTAAAAATACCACAGTTTTTCTCCCTGGATTTTAAACAGCAGTTCCAAAGAGGCAATGATATCAATTTAGTTGTATGTACTCCTGTTATTTTTCAAATAAACAACAGAAATACAGTCATTTAAATCAACAATGTGAACCAGACTATTTAAACCATCCACTTTTTGACTTCAGATGTGTATAGTATATTAAGCAGGCTTAACTAAGAGCTTATTGTTATTTTATTCCAATGTCTTAATTCCATGGTGATCTACTACAGAGCTGACATTTTTTAGTTCTTATTACTTTTATTAGGTATTACTTTATTGTATTTATGAATTTGAGCATCACTAAATTTAAGCCCAAAAAAAAAAAACTAATCATATTGTCAAAGCTAAATCATCTTAATTACAAACTATGTATAGTAAAGGACAATATGTTATTTTATAACACATTCTTAATTTCTATGTTCCAACTGTTATGATTACTGTTAAACCAGAAGAACCTGTGCCACCTAAGGTAGGCTTTTTGTAATTTTTGTATATTTTGGTTGCTGTTATTAAACTAGTATATCGGGAAATACAGTACATGCACATCTGTGTAGATGTATCAGAACGATTTTGGTAATTTGATTGTACTTTGGAAGACTATAAAGTAGATACTTTCTGATATTAAAAATATTTTGTTTGCTGTTGCCACAGGATATACAGTGCATGTAAATGTCTATAGATGTACCAAAATGATTTTAGTAATGCAACTGCAATCATGGACACAACAGAAAAAGTCAATATGATTAAAGAGCCTAAAGCAACTATAGTGTACAGTAGCTGTTAGTTTTGATGTGTCAAGCAATTCAGCCTGCCAGAAGAAAACAGACATTCAAGGAAGGGATACTCTTTTAGGTCAAAGTACTTAACGTCAGCTAAAATATTGCTTTGGAACATTTACTGTATTTAGGAATAGTGCAATTCAGAGATGGTTTTAGATAAAGTACAGTATTTATCCAAAAATATAACTATATACAGTATAGAAGAATGCAGACAAATGTCAAATTCTAGATAAAAGATATATGAAGGTACTGCATTTTAAAAAATTGTTCACATTAAATTCACTGCACAACAAAGTTTTTGGGTGCTGATCACAAATATCACATTAAAATTTACCCATCATGTACCGTTTCATAGAAATCTTTAGTTTTGTCATGATTTTTTCTTATATTTGTATCCAAACATTTTCACTCCCGTAAGTGACTTATCAACAACGGTTTGTACAGCCTGGGCATGTCCAGGCATGGAATCAGGCCAGGTTGGAAGCTGTTCTGTGGAAGTTGACATCCTGGGCAGGTCTGAACGAGCTTGAAGCTGTCTCAGCATGCTATAAAGGTGGCTTGCATACATCGATCCTGCTCATTTGGTTAATATAGTCCGTGTGTATGTATAGTATCAGTAAAGTATAGTATCTGAGGCAATATAACAGTAAATAAGCTTGCTGCTATAGACATTTTGATGTTGGGCGATATGTTTCATCAATGTCGTAACAACCACGATACATTCAGCTATATCTGTGACGAATTGACACTTGCACCTCAGAGACATTGGATGACTGCTTCTGTGAAGAAAGCTTATCATCTGTATTTCGGCTGCAAAATTGGTGATCAAGACAAGGAATGGGCGCCTGACATTTGCCGTGCAACATGTGCTGTCAGTCTGAGAGCCTGGCTCAGAGGCACTTGAAAGACGATGCCATTTGCTGTTCCGATGATATGGTGAGAACAGAAAGACCATGTGACAGACTGTTACTTCTGTTTGACTAATGTGTTTGGTTTCTCTGCCAAAAACAAGAAGTCAATTGAATATCCTAATCTGCCTTCAGAAATGAGACCCGTGCCACATGACGACAGTCTTCCAATTCCGAAACCACCAGAAGATTGAACCTTAGACGAACCAGATGAAGAAACTGCAATACAGGGTACTGACAGGGACATTGACCCGGATTTTGAACCGTGCTCATCAGGCAATCCACATCTGAAAACACAGTCCGAATTGAACAATTTGGTATTTTGAACCGTGCTCATCAGGCAATCTATATCTGGTAACACAGTCAGAATTGAACAATTTAGTCAGAGATTTGGGTCTGTCAAAAGCAAAAGCCGAGCTGCTGGGTTCGAGACTGCAGGAATGGTGTTTGCTGTCATCAGGTACGAAAATTTCTGTGTTTCGAGGCTGACATCATGATATAACCAAATTTTTTGCACAAGTCAACAGTCTCTGTTTCTGTTGGGACATTGAAGAATTGTTCTCGGCCTTGGGTTGTGATCACAACCCGGAAGAGTAGCGTCTCTTCATTGATTCGTCAATGTTAAGCCTGAAAGCTGTTCTGCTACACAATGGCAACGTTTATCCTTCAGTACCTGTTGGCTATGCAGCACACATGAAAGAAACGTATGAGAATATGGAACTGATGCTGAAGCATGTCCAGTATAGCTGGTACAACTGGAATATCTATTCTCGACAGAACTGGCCACTCCGTAAAAATTTAGTTCCAGGACAGAAAAATGTGGCACATGAATCGCCTGTTGACCCGGCAAAGATACTTTTGCCTCCTCTTCACATAAAACTGGGACTCATGAAGAATTTCGTGAAAGCACTGAACAAAGAAGGCAAAAGTTTTTGTTATTTAAGACAGATGTTCCCAAGAATAACTGATGCCAAGATCAAAGAGGACATTTTTGTTGGCCCCCAGATCAGACATGTTATGAATGACAAGCGGTTTGAAGATCTGTTAGTTGGGACAGAAAAAATTGCCTGAAAAGCCTTCGAAGACATTGTTGACAATTTTCTGGGTAATTACAGAGCCCCAAACTACATTCAGTTGGTAGACAAACTTCTCAAAGCATACAAGACAATGAAGTGCAACATGTCACTCAAGATTCATTTCCTCCACTCACACTTGTACTTCTTCCACACAAATCTTGGTGCTGTCAGTACGAACACGGTGAAAGGTTTCACAAGGACATTGCTACGATGGAGAAACGATGCCATGGCAACTGGAATCCGTCAATGCTTGCTGACTACTGTTAGACACTGCAACATGATGCACCAGACATTGAATAAAAAAGAAAATCAGGAGCAAAACACTTTTAATTCTGTTGAATTTAATAGCTTATGCGAAACATAAATGTGACTAAATATGTTATTTCAGGAAGCAAGACTTGTCAAAAAAATTGTTGTGCAGTGATACTATCCATCCATCCATTATCCAACCCACTGTAATCCTAACTACAGGGTTACAGGGGTCTGCTGGAGCCAAACCCAGCCAACACAGGGCGCAGCCAACACAGGGCGCAAACCCAGCCCACCGCAAGTGATACTATTTAATACTAGTTTAATAATTTTATGTGTGTTGTCTTGTTTTTCAGAAGCAGATATTTTAAATTATATATGTTTCTGAAATAGTTACTATTCTTTTTCAAAAAGAATGAGTACACTTGAGGGACAAAGAAGTGTGATAACTAAATATTAAAAGAAATATATGATAACCTTTACAAGCAGAATGACCAGACAATGAAGACTGCATAAATATGATAACCAGATGAAGGACAAAATATTAATGCTGGCTATAAGAGAAATATATCTAAGTAAATATGTGGCAGCCCTATTCCAAAAATGACATTTTTCTATACAAAATCTACAGCTTTACATTATAAACACCAGTAAAGATCTTTAATTATGATTCATGTACTGTATAACTCTCTGTAGATTTAGGTTACTCAACCATCAGGTTTTTATTCAGTGACTGTGCATGCATTTCATTCATTTGCTATATTATTTTTCACTGCTGGAATTCAGTATGAAAATCTGAGAGGAAAAAATCATTAGGATAACAATAAATAGATTTATTTGATTAGCTAAATATAAATGAACATAAGAAGAAGACAAACATATATATTTACCCTAAAAGACATTTCTAAGTTTTCACCACCCCATATATCCATTCCTGAATCATATGTTCCAATTTCTTCAAAATAATTTCTATCAATTGAAAATAAGCCACCAGCCATTGTAGGTGTTCTGTTATGATGAAAAGAAACAAAAGAAAACAAAAACAAAAAATTAAGTTTCATTAAATGATAACATAATCTCTGAACAGAGACCTAGCAAAATAAGAGTACACAGAAACTGCTATGAAAAGTTTCAGTCAAAGCAAATTCTGGTATTATGGTATTTGAACCGTATGAAATTCCTTTTTTAACAGAGAGATTATTTAAACATAAGCTGATTTTTGAATTAGTGTCTGTATTTACCTTCAAATGATTTGTACTTTTCTGTATTTATAATACAGAGCACACGTAAATATATTAATGTCATTGTACATTTTTTTTTTAAATATAATCTCCACACAACAAATGCAAGATCAAACCGTGTCTGTCGAAGTATGCAGCACAACTCCTAGTACAGGCCTTGTTCTTGTCACATGTTGACTACTGCAATTATTCAGAACACAACACTGGCTACCTATAGCACCATGTGCTAAGTTGAAATCCTTGATGCATGCATACAGAGTAGTCAATGGGTCAGCGCCTATATATATGGAGACACTTCTGAGGTCATATGCTCCTTCTCGCCCACTCAGGTCTGCTGATGAGCAACTTCTAGTGATCACACTTGTGCATGGAATCAAATCTAAGCCCAGACTCTTTTCATGTGTAGTTCCTAGCTGGTGGAACAAGCTGCCTACCTTCACTAGAAATTTTGACTCCCTCAACCAGGTTAAGAAGTGTTTGAAGAGTCAGTCTCTTATTTCATAGTTCAACTGATATTGGCTTTCTTAAGTTTTGTAATCAAGTAGGTGTAACTCGTTTGGATTTTATTCTGAGCTCTTCACCAACGATGATCAACTTTATAACCTTGTCCTGTAATACTTGTTCCTAAACTGTCCCCGAAACTGATGTTTACTAGATTATGACCTAGTTTGTAAGTCACTTTGGATAAAAGCATGTTTTAAGTAAATAAATGCAAATGTAAATGTAAAATGTTTATCCAAACTTTCCAAATACCCAATGTTCTGCTACCTAAAACCCACAAAAATCTAAAAGTGAATATCAAGACAGACTGGACATTAAGGATGAGCATTGCATTCTGTTTCAAATAATTATTGATTAATGAAATAAAAAATACTGTACATAATTAACTTGACAATGAAAAATTATACATTTACAATAACTGAAAATCAAATCTTCTCAAAGTAATTTTATCTACAAAAACATAAGTAAATTATGCGATGAAAAAAACACACCTTACCAAAATGTCAGAATCTTTTGCAAAGCTTTAAGTAGTTTTCACCCATTTTGACATAACTATGTATTAAGATTGTCGAAGAAGAAATATAAACTAAAAAAGCATAAGACCACCTGCATTTTATGGATGAAACTGTAAATATATCAATTTGAGGAAATATTGTACATAAAATGACAATATATGTAAGGAATTTAAGTAGTTAATAATTCACTAAAATTTCACAGTACTTACAGTGAAATACTTATGAGGAAATGTATTTTGTTCTTTTTTTCCTGGATAATTAGTGTTCCTGATTTTGAGCTTGAAAACTCAAGTTTTATTGTGAAAGTTGATGCAAGTCAAAAAGCGGCACAAGCACACAAAACATTATTCATCTTAATAAAACAGAGACATAGCAACTGGATGGACAAACTGTACTTCAAATGTTAACACTGTAGTCTACGTTGATTACTTAGATTCCCACCTGTATTAAACAAATAGCACAGCTTATGTACATTTAAAATGACAACATAATTGACATTTTGTTTTGCCATATTTTTTTTTGTATTTCCAGCTGATGTCATTTTAAACCAAGAACCACTCAATCAATATCGGTATCTCTGCATGATGTATCCATCAGTCAAAAAGAGGCATGATTTCAAGGACTCAGTGAGACAAGCAGTAATATGTGGCTTTTTCTCAAGCAAATTTGACTGCATGAGCTCAACATCTCAAAAAATATTTGGTTCAGAAGGCACCATAAACTTCACTAGCCATGTGTTTTTAAAGGAAAGCAATGGAACATGAAGAAACACAAAAGATACATGGATGTCAGCATATCATGTTAATATTAACATGTATTACCTGGTAACTTACCAAACTTTATACAGTATATTCATATTTACTAATTACAGAAATTCCTTTGCTTCCCCATTCTGATTTCCAATTTACAATCCCACATACCTCTCTGCCTGTAGTAACACGTCCCTAAGTGATTAAGTAAAGCACTGTAAGTTGCTCAGAAGTCTATTCAGCCTTTGATGGATTCTGCTAAGTAATTAATAGAACTACAGTATTTTTATCAGCTTCATATTATTCACTATAAAGTATACCTCTATCCTAAAAGCACATATCTAGCAATAGTCACAATCCTGTATACAGAAGATATATTTTCATATAAAATTGTTTCTGTTTAGTGAAATGCAAGCACAGTAAAGGTATACCATGTAAAACTGTTCTAATATTTGCTAATTATGACACACCAATAAAAATGTAACCGCTAATTAAATCCATTATTTTCTGAGCCCATAACATTGCTCAGGTTGTAAAAGCAACAGGACCATATGAAATACCAGCAGATGTGTGGGATAGTTTAGGAGAAGAAGGAGTAGATGTGTTGTGAAATCTAATACAGAAGATCTATGAACAGGAGAGAATACCAGAGGAGTGTAGGGATAGTGTGATTGTACCCATTTATAAGGAAAAGGCTGATATTCAGGATTGTGGAAAGTATAGAAGGATAAATCTGATGTCACACACTATGAATATTTGGAAAAGGGTTATAAAGAGAAGGATTAGGGAGAAGACCAACATCGGGGAAGAGCAGTTTGGTTTTATGGCAGGAAGAGGAACAACAACTGATGCTTTGCATTGAGACAGCGGATAGAGAAACATCCAGAAAAACAGAACGATTTGCATAATGTGTTTTGGAGAAGGTTTATGATGGAGCACCATGTCAAAGGGTCTTTGAGGTGCACGACAGAGAAAAGAGTACCAGAAAAAGCATGTGAGGATTACCTTGGGATTTATAAGGGACTGTGGACTCTGGTTAAAAGCAGTGTTGGGGTAACATAAAAGATAACAGTTAGAATAGATCCGCACCAGGGATCGTCTTTATGTTTTGACCCCTTTTGATCTGGTTATGAATGTGTTGAGTCATGGGATAAAAGACCAGTCCCCCGGTGCAGAGTTTTTGGTCATGACATTAAGTTGTGTAGCACCAAAAAAGACCAAGTGGAAAGGATGACGGAACAATGGAGAAGGGCTTTGGAAGACAGAGAGTTGATAAATAGGAAGACAGACAGAATATATGAGGTTTAATTATGATTAGGATTTAGAACTTTGCCTACAGGTACAGTTATTGAAAAGAGTAGATAAGTTTAAACATCTGGGATCAGAGGTAGCCCAAGATGGAAACTTAGATGCGGAGATAACCCACAGAGTGCAGTGTGAATGGGACAATTAGAAGATGGTGTCAGGACTATTGTGTGATTGAAGAATTAAAGCAAAGGTTAAACGTAAAGGATCTGAAACAGTCATAATACCAGCAATGATCTATGGAGCTGAGACATGCGTCATAAAAGGGAGTACAGCGGAAAAGGTTAGATATTGCAGAAATCAGAATGTTGAGATTGATGTGTACAGTTACAAAAAAGGACAGAATAAGAAATTAGACAAAAGATGTACAACAAATGGGGGAGAGATCTCTAAGGACAGACAAGGAATATGTAGGCCAAAGACTGATGGGAATGGAAGTACACAGGAAGAAAGAAAGAGGAGGAGGCCAAAGTGTAGGTGGATGAATAATGTAAAAGAAGATTTGAAGGAAAGGGGTCTGACTTGGGGACGTGGTGTAGGACCGAGCTGTATAGAGAAGGTTGATCAAGCACATCGACCCAAAACAGAAATGGGAAAAGATGAAGAGCCACAACCTCATAAATTGGATAAAGTAAATTTGGTAAATAGATGAAATTAACCTCACTGAAGTCAGCTGGAACCCATCAAAACAACAAGAAAACATGCAAACATCCCACACTGAGAGCAAGACATATAAGAAATAAATCCAACTGATGTTGAATTGCAATACAGCACAAATATAATAAATAATGCAGAGAAATGTTCAGTATTTCTGCCAACATGTACTCATTCTTTGATTTAATCACCAATTCAAATTTAGGTGAAAGAAACTACTAATACAATATTAGTGTGACTGATTATACTGCATTTTTCTTTTCTCCATACAGTGCAAGCTGTGACAAAAGCAAGCATGTAAAAAAGAATCAATTCCAAGCATATTATTTAATTCAAAACATATCAGTGTAAAGTAAGTTATAAATATGCACAATGTCCTAAGAGCTGAAACATCAAAACAAATTGGCTTTCATAGTGCTGCATGGAGATTTCCACTCTGTCTGCATCATCTAACTACAGGGTGTGGAGTTTCATTATACAAACACTTTGAGGTTTACATTATGTACAAAATAATGAAAGGCTAAATAATTAAACTGTGTGTCATAGTGGTATTATGGTTAATGCCTCAAGAGCCCAGTATACTTGGTTGGAATCCTGCATTGTTCATGAGAAATTTTCTCATTCTTCCTGTGTCTGCATGGTCTCCAGGTTTTCCTGAATCACAAATTAAATGCTTCAGCATTTTTTTTACTAATAATTCTCAGCAAAACTGTTAATATTTTCAAACTTTCTTTAAATTATGTTCAGTTTAAATAAAACAATAAAAATAATAAATAAAAAATTAAAATTGTTTATTTATCGCAGTGACTATTAGACCCTGAATTTCCTCCAACATTTCTTTGAATCTTTTTTTCACAGTAATGCACTCACATCCTTACAGTATTAACATAGAGTATATTATTGATTACTGTTGATCCAGCAAGATTCTTTCAGTTAAATGCCGAACCATATACTCAATGACAAAAACGGATAATCAGAATAAGCGCATTCAACATGGAAAATGAGAATTGCATCTTCACTCAAATGGCCATGGGAATATACACCAATCGATTCTCATAATTAAACTGGCAAACCTGATAACTACAATAAGTACTATGACAACTTAACTATTAGCTAATCCAATAACCTTGTATAATATTGTAATGAAATTAAATTTTGCTAGAATTTCAGATTAAAGTGTTCTGTCACCCCATAAGTGACATCAACGCAGACAGCAGGAAAACAGGAGATTGAATTCTATTCTGTTATGTGTAAGCTGTTACTTTATCATTGTATTTAATTATTTTATGTACATTTGTTCTGCATTTTTTTAACTTGAAAAAATATTTAAATGTGAAATACTGAGGAAATCACCTTGGCCTTGAACAGCTTTAATTTTCTAAATAAATCTATTCCTCTTTTTGCAAAGGAAACCATGGAATGTACAGATCAATGGCATTGTATTCAGGAACACCCTTGGCAATGGACTAAGATAGAACATGGGATGGGTTTTGGCAGGACAAGAAAAGGTTTGATGAGTGAAATAGAGAGGATAATCAAACTATGCATTGTGGCACGCAGCTGGGGGTGGCACCCAGCCGGGACGCCCAGGAAGACAGGAGGAGGGCTCATGCCTCCTCCAGACCACGAGGGGGCGACCGCCCTGGTTCCTTCGGGGGCCACGGATACAGAGCTGGGAAGCTCAACCCTGCTGGGGCTCGTGGTCACTGCCAGGGGGAGCCCCTATGCATGGAGAACCCTGGACCCCAGCACTTCCACCACACCAGGAAGTACTGGGGGGAAGACGAGTGGGGACACCCGGAGTGCTTCCGGGTACGCAGCCGGCACTTCCGCCACACTGGGGCGTGTTCGTGGGAGATTGCCAGAACACATCTGGAGCACATCCGGGTGCTAATAAAAGGCCTCCCTTCACAATGAGGCTGGAGTCGGGAGAGCAGTTGGACAAGGTCTCAGGAGGAGACACGGAGGCGGCCTGAAGAGTGAGGCATAGTGGTTGGCCTGTGGGTTGTGGTGCACTTGAACTTTGTAAATAGAACTTGTAAATAAACGTGTGTTGGGTACAAAATGATGTCAACGTGTCTGTGTCCGGGCTGTTCCCAACAGCATATACTTTAAAGACAAAAACATTACAAACCACTAAGGACGGCTGTAAAAAAGCCAAGTGTATATTAATTTATAGATTATGAAAAATTGTTTACATTAAGACAGAATCTATACGTAAAATGGATGTCTATATGCTGGCTATAATCTTGCTGTAAGAACTTTATTTTTAAAACACACTTATTCTCTATGAAACATTAGGTTAATAAAGCATGAAGTCTTAACACTCAGGACAACTTGCAGTAATGAACTTACATTCACAAAAATGACATTAGAAGTACAGTGCTAAAGGTCTGCCATCTATCTCTGTGGTTAATAAGTGGAAATCTTTCTGATCAGCATGATATTTATGCATCAGCAAGCAAATGGTTTGACTACAGCAACGGCTTATACTTCAGATATGCATGCTACTTTACACAAATGTGTTTACTCATAAAAAAACAGATTGAGTCACATCAAAAACAAAGTTCCAATAAGAAATGCTTGCTTCCTGTCATCAATTTCCTTTGTGTAATTTAACAACCGCTGAAGAAACCAATGAAAGGTTATAAATATTTGAACATTAGTTAAATTATATGTTTGCTAATTTCACAGATAGGTTATGGGGTACTGGAGCCTATGATAGTTGCAGCACTGAGCTCAAAAAAGGCACTGGTCGTAGATGTGAATCTTGTCAATTACAAGGTAAACACACCCACACTCGCAAATAAGGAGCTACTTTAGAGATGGCAATCAACATTAAAAACAAATGTTTAGGATTATGATGGAAACTCAGATTATAAAGAAAAACACTTTATTGAATTTGTTATTTAATTGTACCTGACAGGTAGTGTTCGATCACCTTTTCTTCTGTCCATTTCTCTTGGTGGCACAGGATACCAGCGGAAATTCAACTTCCAGTTAAAACCTCCATATGTCATGTCTGACCCAGCCATGTATTCAAATGTGTCATCACTAATCACATCGATTATGGGGCAAACAACAGTTTTCCTAAAGGAGCAAAAAATATGTACACATACAGCAGTAATATTAAATGTCTTAGTACAAAACTGTAAATGTAAATTTATTGTGCAATTATCTTTAGCATTTTATTGTGTTTTTTTTCTTATTGGAACAATATTGAAGTAAACATGTCTTAAAAAGAAATCTTTCAAGTATACTTTCAGTGTTTTTCATTATATTAATAATTAAGACCATAAACTGCTACTATTATTATTTTTTCTACTGCAGAATAAATTTTTCTACTTTTCTTATTTCTGATGGTGAGCATCATAAATGGCTTTTCCATCCACCCATCCATTTTCCAACTCGCTGAATCCGAACACAGGGTCACGGGGGTCTGCTGGAGCTAATCCCAGCCAACACAGGGCACAAGGCAGGAACCAATCCCAGGCAGGGTGCCAACCCACCGCAGTAGATGGCTTTTAATACATTAATAATTCATTATATGATTATAATACAATTAACCCAAATGACTTCACAAAAAGAATAAGAAAATCAGTTTTGGAATGTGGATAACACAATGCAGAGCTACAAACCTACATGCTAAACTGATTAGGTGTCATTTTAACCAGGAATAGTCACATTTTTTGTCTTTTAATAGTGAAAAGCACTCTATCATGTGGGAGTATTGAAAACAATCATCGCATGAAACAATGCAGCTTTTATTGCATAAATCAGCAGAGATCACCACATAGGTGACCATTTCAACAGCTAACTTTATTAAGCAAATCATGAAAGTATACAAGAGTCATTTTAGAAAGGCGTAGTATCAATTTAGATCAACTTTCATAAACCAACTGGTGCTTTACATACATTTTGTAACATATTTAGTGTGTTCAGTATTTCCATAGATATTAGTGTTGAAAGCACTGGGTTAAGACAAAAGTGTCTTTCAACAATCCACCATTCTACTCCCTTGTTCTAAAAAAAAAAAAAAAAAAAAAAAAGTACACTTTTCTGTAAAAATATTTCTTCTCCAGTGCATGTTCCTTTCACTTGTCACTTAGAGCATTTGCGCTCACTTATGTTGAAACACTGCATTACACGTTCTACTTGATAAAAAATGTTGTAGCTGTAGTTCTCCTACATGTACACTTAATTTTAGAGATTTTTTTTTAAAGCCATGGATTAAATAAAAAATCTTCACTTTCTGGTAATCATCTTTGTCCTGTGCATTTCGGAACTGTTATCTGATTTTGCTTGTTTGATTACAGCTTCATACCATAACAATTTAATGAAACCATAGATAGATCGAGTCAATGATACAGTATGGGGCTAAAATGGCAAAGGCACTCACCCCTAAAAGTATAAATACTACAGTACAGCAGGGATGACATGTAGAAATGTCAAGTCTTTAAACATATCCTGTAAAGCTAGAGCGAATCTCATTGCTAAGAACAGCACAAAAAGGAAAAACTTTCTGAGCTGGAATATCGTACATCGTGATTGGCTCATGTAATGTTTAACAAAAGTAATCAGAAAAGTGCTGAAGTAGCTCAGTTTTGAAAGACTTTATTATAGTGTAACACAAAAAAAAAGTAGAGAAAAATTGCAGAAAATTTAACTGAGCATCTTGAGACCAGGTAAAGTTACTGCCTAAGGTTCAGTTCCAAGGTGAGGTACTAGACAGACAGACAGATGTTTGGGACAAAGACACTTGATTTACCTCTCTGTTGCACAGTTTAAAATTACAAATCAAACAATGTTTTTTATCCATGTTTTTCAGCCTCATAATGGCTTCTTTGACTTTTGCTGGCGCAGCTCTTTTCCTCATGTTGAACAATCGCAACTACTGACCCACCCCAGCAGCACTGGATACAAGGTACGAAGCAACTAAAGCAAGAGCATTAATCCACTGCAGGGCACACACTCCCAACACTCAAGAGGGTCCAATTTAAATAAGCCAGTATTAAACTAACATGAACATCTTTGTCGATAAGGGAGAAAAAACAACATGGACAGGTGACGAATATCCAAATTCATCACAAAAAATGACCATTTATATAAACTGCTTAGTCCGCAGTGTGATAGGACAAATCTTACCCTTAGGAGAAACTGGTTTGGCCTAAGCTAAACTAGTTTATCCTAAAATTTAGTTTGGACTATTAAATATGTAAATCTAATCAAAAAGTTCTCCATTAATACTTGGATTAAAACATTTACTGTATGTACATCTTGCCAAATCTTTTCTGACCAATGGCTGCTTGTGTAAATGTTCAAAGTCAGTAGAAGGGCAACTGCTGCATTTGATAAGTAAAACACGTGAAGAATAACATGCAAACTTTACAATTAACAATACATTTTTTAAAGACTGACTTCTTAATTTATCTCTACAAATATAGATCACTAATCATTGTAGGTTCTGATATATTTATTCTGTTGTTCGTTTTCATTTATTTATGGCATTACTTCAACAGATTTTTTTTTACAAAATGGTTTCAAACTGGTTGCAAAATGTCTAGTCTGAAAGTAAATCCTGTAACATCAGACAAGCAAACTACTGTCAGTCTTGTGCCTTGTTTGACATTTCATTGGCTTTGTTTAATAACCACTCTTTATAAAAGTTTTTTTTTTTTGGGTAAGAGCACTAAAACTATTATTGTATAATTACTCAACTCCAGCTCTTCATTTAATTGGCTTCTCTGAGGCACAAATCTTATTAAGGGCTGAATAATTTAACAGTGTCAGTTTGTGATTGTAAAATCTGAATACACATAACAGTTTTCAGTAAAAAAATGGATAACTATTGAAATTTAGTATATTATACAAAACTGCATTACTGAAAGCTGCAAACTCCAACAATGAAACATTCCATATACAAAGCTTAAAAAAAATCTATTTTAGATCTATTATTTGCTTTCATATGTATGAAGCCCACTCAAAAATGTTTAATATTTCTAGTTTGCTTTCATATCAATATTGTTTTGTTGCTTTCATAATGAATATGTAACTAGATTTAAGTAGGGCATTAGGAAACATTAACTCATGTTGCAGTAAGCAGCATTTCTACTTGACCTGCTCCAGATTTGATTCAAGGTTGGTTTGCCCTCTTTTTAGAATGTGCATGATCTCATTTGTCTTTCTTCACACTGTTTAAAGACATGTTGGCAGGTATATATATGAATTTATATTTAAATGCACTGTTAATAATATATAAGGCACAATGCTACATCACATGCAAATACAATTATTCATAAGGGAGGGAGAGGTTGGGCGCATGCACACACAACAAACCACCTTGCATTTCCGTATTTTTATTGTGTTTATTTATTCTTAAATGATCATTCTTCCCAAAATAATTTAGATGGCTATGTTATGAATGCACAAAAGAAATAAGCAACACGGGATGAGAGACTACAACCAGAATATTAATTGTTGTTACCTGTCCTCTTTAATTCTTGCCATTAAAGGCTCAAGCCACCCCACAGTACATTCACAATGTGCATCTAAAAAAGTGATGACTTGGCCTTTTGTAGCAGTAGCTCCTCGAAGTCGTGCACGAATTAAACCAGATCGTTGTTCCATCCGAATGATTCTCACTGGAACCTCTAAATTTCGAACATAATTTTCCAGTTTTCTTTTTAAAAAATCTGCAAAACAAAAAGTACATTTATTGAAGTGTTATTGAAAATATATCTGTAAACATTAAAATAAAGGTGCCTGTGTGTAAGCTATTCATATATCTGAAAAAAAGAACTTACAAATAAATAAGCATTGTGACAAATATGTCTTTCGATCACAATATAATAAATTATCAAATACAGTAATAGTCATGCATACTTAAAGAGAAAGCTTATATAAATGGGAGTGAAACAAACAACAAAACAAAGCAAACTAGTACCATTAGGTTAACAGAGTAAATATTGTCAGGTGTACAGAGTACACGGGGGCGGGGGTTCTTATTGACATGTGGTAATTAACATGTAACATGTCAACATTCTCTGGCACTATGATCAATGAGCATTAGTACCTGCTTCAAAACTATGCTTTCCTTACCTGAAAAATCTCGGAATATTACGTTGCTATATGCATAATGATACCTCATGATGGAGGTGGCCAGGATAGTTTAGAATACTACATAAGTTAATAAGTCAGAAAGACCCATTTCCACTGTTTGCTTGAAAAAAGGTTTCTAAACCTAATGTGAAACAACAGCCTTAAAATATGCTCACTATGGTGTGAAAAGGGTTCTGATTTCAGAAAACATGCATTCCATCATTATGAGATATATTCACGGAAAAAACTGAAGTTGGAAATAATTAATTTTTTTCCACATTATTGTCGCTATCTTTGGTAACAGATGTGGATGAAGTTGTCTTGTAAACAGTGTGACGGGTGGCTGGTCCATTACCTGGCTGGGATGCCAGCAGAATGGAAGAACCGGGGTAAAGAGAGCATCTGCGAGGCAGTACCTCCCTTGGGACACTAGAGGGCAGTCATCCTGGTCGGCTGTGGCACCACTCATTCCCGCAGGGCACACTGGAACTTGGAGTTTGGTACAACCTTGTGGGGTTCCATAGGGGCCGCCAGGGGGAGCTGCAGAGCTCTAGAGTGGACTTCCACCACACCTGGGGGTGATTCCAGGTAATACTGATGAGCCATCTGCAGCACTCCCAGGAGCTGAATAAAAGGAGCTGCGTCACTCTATTCGAATAGTCAGAGTCGGGAGGAAGTGGACGAAGCTTGTTGAGAAAGAAAGAAAGAAAGAAAGAAAGAAAGAAAGAAAGAAAGAAAGAAAGAAAGAAAAAGAAAGAAAGAAAGAAAGAAAGAAAGAAAGAAAGAAAAGAAAGAAAAGAAAGAAAGAAAGAAAGAAAGGATTGTGCTTTTGTCTTGTGGACATTGTGCTCTTGTGGAGAGTGAAGAAAGCACTTCCCCACCTATAAATAAAGGTGTGCTGTGTGGCAATTAGTATCCTGCATGTCTGTATCGGGGTTAGGGCCGCTGTACATGCCCCGGTGGTTCACAATTGGCATCCCAGATGGGACTTCCTGGCTGTCTGTTGGCAGGAGACCCAAATTAAATAATTATTGTGGCTGTCCTGACACAGCAGCATGAGGCGCACCCAGCAATAGCACAGTGATAGCAACGAGGCCGCGGAGGCCCACGGAAGCACCACTCCTACCCGATGGGGAAGGAAAAGCCCAGGGGAGGCCATGAAAACAGCGGGTGATTAGCACAAGTAGTAACAGGATCGGTGTGCCAGAAGAGGAGGCCAGCCAAAGAAGGCATGTTCTGGACCGTAGGATCTTAGAGGTACAGTAGGTGTCGGGCCCTGGGAAGAATTGCCCTGGGAAGGTTGTTTGTCGGTCCCGTACACTTACCTCAGAGGAAGAGAGAGTGGATCTGTTTTTCTGGCCTAAACACGCCAATCAGTGGAGCGACAGCGAGATTACCTCATAGGAATTGACCAAGGACGACCCAAGCCCGTTGTTCTCTGAAAGGCAAGCATCAGAGGTGGACTGCCTGGACTTTCCTGGCCCCATCAGGACTAATCTGAAGGAGGAGGGGGCAGTGGAGGTCTGGACTGCCCTCCACAAAGCAGGTAAGGGAATGGACGTGTGTGTCAGATCCCTGTGGATGATTGGCTGCAAGCGGGGCCGATGAACGTCCATTCCAAGGGACTCCTGATGAAGCCGGTGCAGGAGGCATAGGCACTCAATGGTTTTGGCCGGCGGACAAGGACGAGGGAAGTCCAAGTCCACCACTGGCCAAAACGGATAACCTACTCTTGGCTATACAGGAGTAGGAGATCATTCTCTATCCCATACAGTCTCTTTTACAAGCAATCAGCCTGCTGAGGCAGTTGGTTGAGAATATGGAGAAGACGGCCAAGGCACCACTGAAGGCAGTGCATGAGTGGCTGAGGCGACACAGCGTGGGACTCTTCAGCCGACTTGACGAGGCAGTACAGGTGAGTGACACCAGTACCATACAGGAACAAGGGGTGCAGAGCGAAGGGGCCCTGAAAGTAAACAGTACTGGGTGCCAAGTAGCCGCGACCCCTACAGTAAACATGGGCATAATGGCCGATCTCGCAGTAGCGGTGGAAGTAACTGAGGCATGTCCAAGTTGAAAGGGGTGCAGACAGTATGCGGTCTCTCTGTGTGCCATAGAGAGACTCAGACTGTTGCTGCATCCCAGAGTATAAGAAGAACCCGGAAGGGAAAAACTGGGCCTCCAAACAGTGTAACACGTAAGCCCAAGTGCTCACATGGAATGGAGGACCGCTCTCCGTGGGGGCGGAGGGACGACCATCCTCAATCTGGGCGAAGGCATAGCGGGCATTCCCGCAATGTTTTCAGGTCCGGAGGGCATGGACGTGAGGTGAGGAGCAGCGGTGTTATGAGTGCCATCGAGTTGGCCACGGGTAGAGGCACTATCCTGATACGGTCTCCACAGATGCCTGAAGAGGGCATCGGCACGCCACTTCCCCGTCCCCCTTTTGTCTTTGCTTTGCAGGACAGAACTGTGGTCCAGATGAGAATGACTCCAAATCCAGTGGAAAAGTTCTCTTGGGATGGAAGGACTGGGGGAGGGAGCATCTGTGAGGCACTATCTCCCCTGTGACGCTAAAGGACACACCTGGACTACTCCCAGGAGCAGAATAAAAATAGCTGCCTCACTCCATTCAAAGAGTCAGGAGGAAGTGGACAAAGCTTGCCAGCAGAGGAGTGGAGGCAGAGAAAAGAAAGAAATTTAGAGAAGAAGGAAAAGGACTGTGCTTTTTTTCTTGTGGACATTGTGCTCTTGTGTGGAACAAAGAAAGTGCTTCCCCATCTATAAATAAAGGTATGCTATGTGGCAATTTGTGTCCTGCCCGTCTGTGTCGGGGTTAGGGCAACTGTTGAGCCCCAGTGGTCCACAACAGCCAGTATAACCGAAGCGACAGCATACATTGGAAACGCTGGAGAAAAAGTATGATGAGTTAAAACACATATCTATAGATGTTCAGCACTGCATTGTCTTTCAATTACAACATTTCACTAATGAATCTAGGCCTTGGAAATTAAAATTGAAAAAAAGGAATGGACATATTGTATCATGCACATCTTTGAGGTAAGGGATGCAAACTGCAGAACACTGGGAAAACCCCTACAAAAGAACATGTCAGCTTCTTAAAGTAACATGAAGCTTTGAGCCACAAGTGCAAAGCCATGTGCAAACTTCAGCTAACAAAATCGACAACTAAACTTATTTTAACAAAAGCCATGGAATTAAAACTGTCTACAGAATCCTATCACTCATTATGCATGGAAAACTGTCCTCATTATTAACAAAAGTTAGATCCGTATGACAAAGTGGTCTCATACCCAGACATATCTTAAGTTTTATAACCGTGTTAGCAAGTAAGTCCCGCTCTCTGCAGCAAATTCATTTGTCCTTGGCAGGCATTATTTTACATTACCCTCTTGTGCACCACTAGTCACCAGTTTCCCTGAATGCTGTCATAGCTTAAGGCAGATATTTTCCTCTCTATCTTTACAATTTTGTCCCTCTCTTTTTCAGTCTACCTCATCTCCTCATCTGTATATTGTGGTACAAAAAAAATAGAGCAATGAGGCTCATGACATTTTCACAATAAGACTTATTACTGTAGATGAGAGCTTGCTTGTCTAAATGCTTACAAAAATTAAAATGCCTTCCAAATTACTATTTCAACTGCACCGTTAAAAAAACAAGCTATAAAAAAGAAAGACAGAAGAGGAAGTCAAGAGGGTAAGCTGAAATCCTGAAATTTAACAACTGAAACAAATCTTTGGGTAATGTACAGTATGAAGCATAAGCATAACTACCTATATTGTGTTATTAAATTATTATTAATGTATACACTCACTGGACACTTTAGTAGGTACACCTATTCAACTGCTTGTTAACGCAAATATCTAATCAGCCAATCACATGGTAGCACCTCAATGCCTTTAGGTATATAGGCATTTTCAAGACGACCTGTTAAAGTTCAAACTGAGCATCAGAATGGGGAAGAATGGTGATTTAAGTGACTTTGAATGTGGTTTGGTTGTTGGTGCCAGACACACTGGTGTGATTATTTCAGAAACTGCTGTTCTATTGGGATTTTCACTCACAACCATCTCTAGAGTTTACAGAGTATGGTCCAAATAAAGGGAAAATATCCAATAAGCAGCAGTTGTCCGGGCGAAAATACCTTGTTGATGTCAGAGGGGAATGACCGGACTGGTTCGAGCCAACAGAAAGGCAATGGTAACCAAAATAACCACTTGTTACACCTAAGATAGCATCTCTGAATGCACAGCACGTTGAACATTGAAGCAGATGGGCTACAGCAGCAGGAAACCACACAGGTGCCACTCCTGCCAGCTAAGAACAGGCAAATGAGGCTAGAATTTGCACCGACTCACCAAAATTGGACAATAGAAGATTGGAAAAAATGTTGCGTGGTCTGACGAGTCTTGATTTCTGCTGTGACATTCGGATGGTAAGGTCAGAATTTGGTGTCAACAACATTAAAGCATGGATCCATCCTGCCTTGTATCAATGGTACAGGCTGCTGCTGGTGGTGTAATAGTGTTGGGGATATCTTATTGGCACATTTTGGGCCACTTAGTACCAACTGAGCATCATTGCCACAGTCTACCTGAGTACTGTTACTGATCATGTCCATATCTTTAAGATTGCATTGTGCCCATCTTCTGATGGCTACTTCCAGCAGGATAACTTGCCATGTCACAAAGCTCAAATTATCTCAAACTGGCTTCTTGAACATGAGATTGAGTTCACTGTACTCAAATGGCCTCCACAGTCACTAGTTCAAAATCCAATAGAGCACCTTTGGGATGTGGTGGAACGGGAAATTCACATTATGGATGTTTAGCCAATAAATCTGCAGTAACTGCGTGATTCTGTCATGTCACTATGAGCCAAAATCCATGAGGAATGTTTCCAGCTCCTTATTAAATCCATGCCCCAAAGAATTACAGCAATTCTTAAGGCAAAAGGGGGTCCAACCAGATAGATATAGATAGATAGATTATTAATCCCATGGGGAAATTAAAGTGGCCAGTGAGTGCATATTGACACATAAGGAATAGTCATGAAACACCTGCTCATGCAGTAGTGATTTAGTGGCAGCTACTTCAAATTTGATTGTGGGATCCTCATATAACAATGAATTCACAAAGTATTCAGATACCTTCACTTTCTCTGTACTTTGTTATGTTGTAGATGTAATTTTAAATGGATACATTTGTTATATTTACCCATCATTCTATACTCAATAACTCATAATGACAAAATTAAAGCATGCATTCAGAAAGGTTGGCAAATTTGTTCAAACTAAAAAATCTCTTTTTCAAACCCTTAATTCAGTACTTTGTAGAAGCCCCTTTGGAAGACATTACAAGCAACAAGCTTTACACACCTAGATCTGGGCAGTTTGTCCAATTTTTCCTGGAAGCTCTGTTAAATCTGGATGGGAAGCATCTGTAAGCTGAACATTAATTCAGTACTTTGCTGAAGCCCATTTGGCAGCAATTACGGCAACTACTTAAGAACATTTATGTTAAACTGAACGTCCAGCATGGGCTGGGTGGTCTTTTAGCCTGGAACCCCTGCAGATTTTATATTTTTTTCCTACAGCTTAACTTTTTTTATATATATATATTTATATATATATATATATATATATATATACATACATATATATATATTATTTTTTTGTAGGCCATCTGATCTTATTATCGGACTGTCATTTAGATACTTAAAAAAATGATTTAAGGACTCTACTTCTCTTAATTACATACCTTTCTTATGTAAGTGTGCATTATTTACTTACATTTTGTATACTATTTATTCATTATTATTATTCTCTAAATCTAGTTTTTCTTTGCATGTAACTACTTCTTTGACATGTTGTAAAGCACTCTCAGCTACATCCTTTGTATGAAAATATGCTATAGAATTAAACATTGTTGTTGTTAATAATTCTTTTGCCTAAATGTAGAACTTTGCATTGAATTTGCACTAGATTATCCAAGTGTTTGTTCAGTTGTGAAGATTGTCCAGGTCTTTTCAAATTGTTTTTGCTATGCCTAAAATTTTAGTCTCATCTACTAATATAACAAGTTGATTAACTATACTGAAGTCTATGTCATTAATCTAAATTAGAAAAAATAATCCAAGGAAAGACACCTAATGGACTTGACTGATGACCTCACCAGAAGTTGACCATTCTCCGTTTATCTGTATTCTTTGTCTCTGCATGATTAACTAACTCACAATCCGGTTTTGCAAGTTACTCTGTTGCAAAAAGACGTGTAGTTTCAAAATTGGTCTTTGGTGGGAAAACATAGCAAAGGCTTTTTGAAAGACTATATAACTGATGCCACATGCTTTGCTTGCGTCTAATACTCACTTGCCTGTTCAAAAACCTCTAAGGAGAATATCTGGTGCGAATTCTGTATCTGAAGAAAAATACAGTGACAACTACAGTATATGGCACAAAGACATATCCCTGCAAAATGACTAAACAAAGCAACTGAAATTCAAACTAGAAATACAGCATTGGGTGAAATTAAAAATATAAATATCAGATATAAACATACAACAGACAGAATAAATGTATCTATGCTACAATTCAAGAAAATTGACACAGAACATTAAATGCAACATGAATAATTTACTGTATATCTTCCATTTCATTTCAAGCCTGCCTTTGCTTGTAAGTACTGCTGTGTGTTCACATTCTATTCAGGTAGCAAAAAGCACAAGACAGGAAAAAGGATGTCCACAATAAGGGAGCACATATGCACACCACATTAATAGAGTAATCAACTTACCTTTCAATCTGTTTTCGGCAGGTGTAAGCACTTCCTCTCTTTCTAATCTTGTTTATTTTTTGTCATTCTGGTGTGTATTCAGACTATAGTGTGTGTGTTTATGTATTTAATTATCTACCTATTTATTTGTTTCTTTATTTAAAAAGCCTCTATAATTTCCCATTGGGGACAAGTAAAATTCATTTGTTCATTCGTTCCATCTATCTATAAAGGGACAAGGTACCTCAACTTGGAACTGAACCTTAAGCAGTAACTTTACCTGCTCTCAAGATGCTCAGTTAAATTTTCTAATTTTTCTCTATTTTTTTGTGTTACAACAACATAATGAAGTCTTTCAAAACTGAGCTATTTCAGCACATTTCTGATTACTTTTGTTAAACATTACATGAAACAATCATGATTCTGACCATGTAAGATATTCCAGCTCAGAAAGCTTTTCTTTTTTGTGCTGTTCTTGGCAATGAGATTCTCTCTAGCTTTACAGGATACATTTAAAGACTTGACATTTCTACATGTCATCCTGGCTGTACACAGTTGTGGCGGTTACACTGTTAGTATTTATATTCTTAGGGGTGAGTGCCTTTGCCATTTCAGCCCCATAATGTATCATTGACTTGAAATGAACCATGTATTTAAGGTTAAGTAAACACTGTCAGTGATTCAGTGTTCAATTTTTTAATAAATGTTTTATTTCATATATAAATGCATTCAGATAGCTCAATCAAATAACATTATCAGCTGGTGAGTCAGTCCTGCAATGCCTGTTAACTACAAAAAGCCATCACACCATACAATTTGATGATACATTTTGATAGATTTGAGAAAGTGCCAACAAATGCATCTAGATCTATGCTTTTGTAAATACTAAAAGCAATTCATATGACTCCAAAAACAGAGGTAAAAGTAAACATCACAAAAATTGACAATTATCAGAAATTTTGCTCCTTTTAAAGATAGAAAAGGGGGTAAACCTTAACAGAGGATGAAGCCTATAAAAGTTTTTGTAAAACAAATAGCATCATTCTGCAGTAAATATATGGTACAGTATACAGTTGATTCAGAAATTATTCAGATCCCTACACTTTTTCTTTGCATTCTTTTATGTTTCAGCCTTATGCTAAAATCATTGAAATTAATTTTTCTCCACATCAAGCAACAATCAATATCCTAGAATGATAAACTAAAAATAGGATTGTATATATTTTTGTAAATTTATTAAAAATAAAAACTGAAATACCACATTGAAATCTGGCCCAGTTGCATCTCATTCTATTGATCATCACTGAGGTGCTTCTACACTTTGCTAGAGTCCACCTGTGGTCAACTCAATTGATTGCACAAAATCAGAAAACACACCTGCCTGCTGTACATACTCAGATCTGGGGAAGGCTATGACAAAATCCCTTCAACATTGACGGTTCTCAAGAGCACAGCTGCCGCCATAGTTCTTAATTGGAAGAAGTCTGGAACAACCACGACTCTTCTTAGAGCTTGCCACCCAGCCAAACTGACTAGTCATGGGAGAGTGGACATGGTAAAAGAGGTCACCAAGAATCCAATACTCTTTCTGGCAGAGCTGCAGAGAACCTGTGTGGAGATGGAAGAAACTTCCAGAACAACCATCACCACTACAACACTTCACTGATCTTTAAGGCAGAATATCCAGAAAAAAGCCCCTTCTCAATAAAGGACATAAGGCTGTTCAATTGAATTTTTCAAAACAGCACCTAAAGGACTGTCAGACAGTGAGAAAGAAGATTTGCTGGGCTGATGAAATCAAGAATAACTTAATATCTGAAGGAAACCAGGTATCCCTTGTCACCTGTACAGTACCATTCTAAGGGCGAAACATTGTGCTGAGAGAATCATGTTGTGGGATTGTTTTTCCACTCCAGGGACTGCGAGATGGGTAAGGGTTTAGAAAAAGCTTAACTGATCAAAGTACAGCGACATCCATAATGAAAACCTGTTTCAGAACACTCTTGATTCCAGACTGGACCAAAGGATAACTCTTCAGCAGGACAATGACACTAATAAACAAAGTAAAGATAACACAGGAGTGGCTTAGGGACAACTCTGAAACTCTTCCTTTGAGTTTTTCAGCCAGAGCATGGACTTGAACCCAATCAAATACTCTGGAGAGAGAGACCTGCAAACAGCTGCCCACCGAAAGTTTCTGTCCAACCTGATAGAACTTGAGAGGACCTGCTGAGAAGAATGTCAGAAAATCCCTAAATCCAAGTGTGTGAAGCTTGTCACTTCAAACCCAAGCAGACTCCAGTCTATAATTGCTACCAAAGGGGCTTCAACGAAGTACTAATGAACTGATCTGAATACTTGTGTCAATGGGATATTCCAGTTTTTATTCTTAATAAATGTGCAGAAATTCCTAAAATCCTATTTTCACTTTGTCATTTTGGCAATTGAGTATTGTTTGATGAGGGATAAAATTAATTTAGATGATCTTAGTACAATACCGCAAAATAACAAAATGTGAAAAAAGTGAAAAAGCCTAAATACTTTCTGAATCCATTGCATATGTTTACATTTTTATAAAACAATAACAAAGTGCTAAACAACATAAATGAACAAATATACTGTAAAAATTTTATTTTGGTTGATGATTTAAATGTTTCTTGTGTTTTACCAAACAGTCTTAAAATTACACTATTAGAATTTTGTTTGAACGAAATACAAAAAAAAAATATGTGCTGTAAAAATACCTCTTTCGCTTGCATCATCCACAAGCAATATTTCTTCAAGCAAATGCCTTGGAGATCGGTTAATGACACTGTGAACTGTTCGAAGTAAAGTACTCCAGGCCTCATTGTGAAAGACTATTACAACACTAGTATTTGGGAGGTCATCACTGTAAATCTTAGTCTTGCAGCTATTTGGAAAAAGAGATCAAAAACATGCAGTGTTAGTGGACACTTGAAACAAACTTAACTTTCTTTAGGTCTCAAGTTTATTTTTCTGGAAAACAGCAATGAAGTATTGTGTTCTTTTATCACTGATTAGCTTGTTTTAACTTTTTATGAACAAGGTGCAACAACACAAAATAATTAGTAAAAGTAAATAAAACACACACCAAACTAAAACTATATTACTTGTAAAGAAATTTTAAATTGACAATAATAAAAATACACTATCTATGAAGAATATTTTGTTTTACATCAATTAATTAACTAACTATACATTTATATAGCTCTTGCCATGGGAATAATTTCCAGTAAGGAGCTCTTTACAAAGTGTAAGAGTTGATTTTTACTGATACATATGATCTTCACAAATTGAACTTTTATTTATCATATTGAATAATTTCTGTCCTTGTTAATTGCTACCTATTGTCTTTAGAACTCTTGGAAAGCTTTTTAAAATAAAGCCTCTTGATCTGTGACCAAGTCCCACTGCAGCTTCTGTACAAGGACAAGTATGGATAAGAAAACCAATATAATCTAGCGTAGCAGAATCTTGACTCCAAGGATCCTGTTTATCAGTAACTGGCAAGGACATGAGAAATGAAACAAATCACATACTTCTGAAATTGACAAGTGTATTTAAGAACACGGCACGGCACAGTGGCGCAGTGGTAGCGCTGCTGCCTCGCAGTAAGGAGACCCGGGTTCAATTCCCGGGTCCTCCCTGCGTGGAGTTTGCATGTTCTCCCCGTGTCTGCGTGGGTTTCCTCCCACAGGCCAAAGACATGCAGGTTAGGTGCATTGGCGATTCTAAATTGGCCCTAGTGTGTGCTTGGTGTGTGTGCGTGTGTGTGTCCTGCGGTGGGTTGGCGCCCTGCCCGGGATTGGTTCCTGCCTTGCACCCTGTGTTGGCTGGGATTGGCTCCAGCAGACCCCTGTGACCCTATGTTCGGATTCAGCGGGTTGGAAAATGGATGGATGGTTGGATTTAAGAAGTGTTACCACCATCTGTAAGTCAGTCATATCTTTCCATGTACTTTTCATCCTCATTTAGAAAAACATATTTCGAAGCAAAAGAGTCAAGCTTAATGTGTTTTGTGGGAATAGTAGACTCATGCCCAATAAGTGCTTTCTATGAGATTAGTCTCCAACCAGAATACTTGCCATCCTCAGCACATTTTAAAGGGAAATGCTTCACTGTAATGGTGGAGAGATGGATCTTCATATTAGATTTCAACTCTAAAATAACACTCACTAAATAGATAGGATGTCCCAAAGATTACCTTTGAACACTTATTAATAATCACAAAGCGTAAATTACTCAAATGAGACACAAAACAATTTCAAATGTTGCACTTATGTGACATAGGCTGATATTGTTATGATTGACAATCATAGTCAATTTTGCCTTTTTATGCATTTAAAGGGTTTTTGAGATCGCAGAATTGAATTCTTACAATGATTTCTCTGTGAAATGTGGTTTCTAGTTATTTACAGATACTGTATTTCAGTGTATTTTTCCTATGCCACCCTGGTTTTCTTGTTCAACAATGTTTCATCAGTTTCATTGTTATGAAGTATTCCTGATTGCTAGGGAGTGTCCCCTAGAGGTTGAGGCATCCAATATCACTGATGCAACAGGTTAAAAAGTCACCTACGATGACCTTTCCTCATCCAATAAATACAAATCTCTGCATAGTTGTTGTTGTGTTCTTTATTACCAATACAGACCTTTGATTTTTGGTTAATGAATAGGTTTTGATGAAAGATGGGATGGACTGTCGGTAACAATGTTTTTTGCTATTTTTTTGATGTTTCTTCTCCCAGTCACCTCTATTATTCTCAGTTTGCTTCTTGTGGCAAACTATAACAGACATAGCAAACAAAGTATAATGAACTAGACTGGGATGCAGTAATTCAGAGATTTGTGGGTGTGCAGTTCAAACATGAACACATTTTAAAAACAGGGATGAAGCTAGAACAGTCTAGAATATATGGTGATGATAATGGCCTGGTTTCTATTTCCTACCAATGTACTTTGTTTCAGTTGTAATCTGTAATGTACATTATGGGACAGCTTAGTTATTAACTAAACAAGTGGGCTTGGTGGACTGAATGGTCTCCTCTTGTTTATCAGCTTTCTTATGTTTAAGTTCTTTATTAAAAAATCAACTAATAAGACAGATGCAAAAAATAAATGCAGTTTATTTTCAATTGCCTCTTTATTAGATACTCCTGCTCAAAAACCGTAAAGAGCCTGATTCTTTGTAAATCCAGTCTTATGCACACAGTAAAAAAAACTAAATGCAATTTTGATAAAATATTGTGGAATAAATACTTCCTGCAAATCAGAGCAGTGCACACAGGGAAAATGGATTCATGGGAATGAGCTTTGGAATTGAAGACAAGACTCTTGACCAGCGAATAAGAGGAAGAAGTGCATCTCCTTTTCTAAAGCGCTTTCCCATTTTAACCCATTTCCTGTGCGTGCATTGCTGTGATTTTCCAGAAGTATTTAACAACATTTTTGCAAAACAACAAAACACTTGCATTTTGCCCACTGTGCACATATGGACTGAATGAATCGACACGTGGATTACGCCAGCAGCAAAGCCAGGAATTGCAAAATTGGGGGACCTGGAAACAGTTGAGTTGGCAAGCCATAAGTCGTTTTTAAAACCAGAAACTTTTGGGGCTGCCTTTAGAGATTAAAGAGGCATTAATTCATTAACAATTGGTCCAATGTCCATTCTGAGTCTGTAATCCCATAGATTATCAGTGGTGAGGCCTTTAATTTACAACAGTCAATCTGCTTTTTACTTTTGTCTTTACCCAGATGTAAATTAATAAATATGCAAATACCAAGACAGTTAACAACCAGCTAGCTAACTTCATGACATTTGCCCCTGTGGACATTCATTATGAAGAATATATTTAAATGTAACACTTAAAAAGAAAGGAAAAGGGTGGATAATAGGAGATGTTAATTCACTACTGTCAGCACATTTGTTACTAAATTTTGAAAGAAAAAAAAATACTGGTACAAATTTCTGATGCAGCAGACTGAGTTCCAAAACCAACTATCTGATTAAAAGGCAACCTCTACTGACAACTACAGCTGACAGCTAATTAGAAAACTGAAGTGGAACCAAAACTTGCAGCCACTACGGTCACTGAAAACATACCGTTAATCTCACGCATCTCATCTGATTTTCTAACCATTCTTGCTGGTGAGGGTTGCAGTGATAACAGATCAAGTTGATCACAGAAAACTTTGCTAGCTGCAGCAAATGTGTCTAGCTCATCTTGAGAGTTTTGTCAGGGGTTCATCTGCTCAATGTATTGTGAGTAGCCATTGGGTTTCTCGACCAAATGGACTGACCTAGTATATCTCTTGTTAATTTCACTAGGTGCTGAAATTATCTCAACTCTCTCTCGATTCAGGGGAGAAGCAACTCTCCTATAATTTCATGATCCTCACGCTGTCAAGAAAAGTGAGACCTGCAACACGATTATTCTGGTCACCATGTAAAATTTGTGACTAAACATCAGAACAGGAGCATAGATTGAATGGTCTTAGCTCCTATTTTATCATCACTGCCTGGTACAAACCCCGAAATACTGCAGACACTTCTCCAAATTGTCAAGCAACCCCATAACTCAGCAATCTCCATCCTAGGTTTTGAGAAGGACCTCAAATTGTTTAAACTCATCTACTTTGTGCAATTGGCTTAAACCATTTGCAAGGAAGAGTAAGACACTGCATCCCGTGATAGGACCAAAAGCCTCAGAATTTGGATTTGCCAGTTCTCTTTTTCAATGTCTGTTGCAACTGCTTCCATGTATGGTGGAGCCCACAGTCAAATGAGGTGAAGAGAAAAACAAAATTTACGAAGCATGAAGTTAAATTCTTAGATCTCCCAAAATGAATATTCTGTGAGCCTTGAATGCACATTGAGATCAAGTTCAGTAACATTATGAAAAGAAAACAAGATGGAATGCACTAGCAAGGTTCTAGTATTTTCAAAGGATTCAGCTTAATGCCATAAATTCAAACATTCTCACTTCACATATCCAGAAACTAAATTTCATAGAGTAACAGTTACAAGATCATCCACTCTTATATTACTTCCCATTAATTACCACGAAGCACATGATTATATCCCCTTTCTATCTCTACAAAACACATGTTGACAGGACTGAGAAATTCTCCCTGCTTGCAAAATGTCATATCACGAGCTGTAAGCTTCTAGTAAAGTCAGTCATTATCCAACCCGCTATATCATAACACAGGGTTACGGGGGTCTGCTGGAGCCAATCTCAACCAGCACAGAACAAATCCCTGGGCAGGACACCAGCCCACTGCAGGCTTCTAGTAAAGTTTCCCTGAAAAATGCTTAAAACCTTAACTGTAATAAGGATCCTGGATGCACTCCTGGATAAAGGTTAGCAGCAAATGCCTTTTGGCCAAATAATCTACTGTATGTACCCTGCTGAAGTTACGCCTGAACAAGCTGTATAGAATTAGGAGCTCCTCGATATGACAATATCTTAATACTAGTAGTTGTATATGAATGTCATGCTCCTCACTCTCTAAAAACGAGTTGTGATAAATAGTCCATCTTGTTGGGAAAATTTTAAATAAATAATCATGGCATAGATTGTCATTTGCTGCTTTGACTTTACAGTACTGACCAAATGATTATTTCATACTGTATTTTTGTTTAATTTATTCTGTGAGCTGCTTTTATATGATCCATATTGTTGATAGATAGATAGATAGATAGATAGATAGATAGATAGATAGATAGATAGATAGATAGATAGATAGATAGATAGATAGATAGATAGATAGATAGATAGATAGATAGATAGATAGATAGATAGATAGATAGATAGATAGATAGATAGATAGATAGATAGATAGATAGATAGATAGATAGATAGATAGATAGATAGATAGATAGAAACTTTATTAATCCCCAAGGGGAAATTCACATACTCCAGCAGTAGCATCATACTGATAAAAACAATATTAATTAAAGAGTGATAAAAATGCAGTGCAAGTTAAAAAGTGCAAGGTGGAGAGTGTGAGGCAGGTATAACAGTCAATAATCTTGTGTAGTCCCCCGGGTGGAACTGAAGAGTTGCATAGTGTGGGTGAGGAACAATCTCCTCATTCTGTCAGTGGAGCAGGACAGTGACAGCAGTCTGTTGCTGAAGCTGCTCCTCTGTCTGGAGATGATACTGTTCAGTGGATGCAGTGGATTCTCCATTATTGACAGGAGCCTGCTCAGCGCCCGTCGCTCTGCCACAGATGTCAAACTGTCCAGCTCCATGCCTACAATAGAGCCTGCCTTCCTCACTAGTTTGTCCAGGTGTGAGGTGTCCTTCTTCTTTATGCTGCCTCCCCAGCACAGCACCGCGTAGAAGAGGGCGCTCGCCACAACCGTCTGATAGAACATCTGCAGCATCTTATTGCAGATGTTGAAGGATGCCAGCCTTCTAAGGAAGCATAGTCTGCTCTGTCCTCTCTTGCACAGAGAATCAGTATGGGCAGTCCAGTCCAGTTTATCATCCAGCTGCACTCCCAGGTATTTATAGGTCTGTACCCTCTGCACACAGTCACCTTGTGAGGGGCCTGGGCCTCCTAAAATCCACTTAGGGACTTAGGGGACTGAGAAGAATTGCTCTGAGTCAGAATGTGCAGGGAGCTGGAGCGACCCATTGGTTAAGTGACTTTTCTGCCAAAGACCAAGGAGGGGCAACGGGAGTCAGAGAGGGGAGGCTCGGCATGGTGGCAGAGACCCAAGCCTAGGAGAAATGAGGTTCAGCACAGCACCCTGCTGGGAACCGTGGACAGCAGAGACCCGAACCTGGAAGAGAGGGTCAGTTGAGCCTGTCAGCAGACTTCTCCTCTGTCTTCAGAATCTCATTCAGGGTAAGCAGAGGAAATGTTGGTTTTAAAGGTATGCACTGGGGACTGAGTTTTAAGAGACTGTGTCCTGCCTAGTGGATTATGAATATGATGCATTTTTTGATTTTCAATTCTTTACTAGGGATCTAGTCCTATACAGACCTCTATCATTTCTCTCATCCCTTGATGGTTGTTATTTTTTACATTTCTGATGGAACACTATCTGATTACAACATTTAACAGTATAACATGGAATGTGGGTATAAAGAATTTATATACTATATGAAGAAAGTATTGAAGGCTTGTCAATAAAAAGAACAGGCAAGCAGGCATACAACTGAGACCAGATTTTCACTGCTTTTGCAGAAATGTCTCACATAAAAGGAATATGCTGCTTCTGTTTTAAACATGAGGAACCCTGCTACACTGTATAAGGCAGAAACACTTTTTGAACAGTGTCTGCATAAGCGCAATGTAACATAAAAATATTCTGAAAAAACAAACAGTTCACCCCATCTTTCAGCATCCAAACATTCCCTTTGGTTCCTGAGATGATCATCTGAAATGTCATTAGTTAGTAATCCATGACCTCACTTGCATCAATTTACACAACTACCTTGTGAATTGTGAGCTCATAAATTGGCAACATAAAAATTCTTAATTCCTCTGAGTAGGAAATCGTTTGCTACCATCTTCTGTACAGTAAAAAAAGCCAGAAGGCAAAATAAGCTTTTATACAAACACTGAATACATTTTACATTGTTTCTGCAACATAATCAAACTTACCATATGTCATATAATTATGTTAAGGATTTACAAATCTTTTAAGATATGCAAATCTATAATTTGCTTATCCTATTTGCAATACAGTGTGTGTGTTATTCAGATTGCTTTTTGGTTAAATTATTTCTAGAAGCAGCAATTTAAAAATAAAAAAAAAATCACTTACCCCTCTAGCCTAACATCTGGCAGACTTCTATTCAGTGCAATCATATCACTGGCCATGAGGTTGAACTGGTTAACTTTAAATAGCTCTTTCATTTTTTCCTGATCATCTTTAGGAATAATGACAGCTTTTCCCATTTCTCCAGGTCCTTCCTGTGTTCTTGATATAACAGCTATGAAGAAATTAGAATTAAAAAAAATGTAAAAACAATTTCCAAGCAGGATTGTTTGCCTAAAGGAAAATCTTTAAATCAGTAAAAGACTGCAACAAAGCAGAAACAAAACAGTTTGATTTATTCAAAGTTCAAACCGTTCAGATAATGTAAGGTCAAATACATCTGCCTTTTCACTTTAATTACTTTCAAGATTATTCGGACAGAAAATGTCTTTTATCCTAGCAAATCAATACACAGTTTAATTTGAAACCTAGTAATCTCTTGGCAGTTAGTGACACTCAACTTCTAGAGGAAAATTAAATTGCTTATACAAATGGGAAGCTTCAAAATGAAGACAGCAAAATTAGCTGAGATTTTACTCACAGATGCCTAAAAAACCTTTGCTTTAATATAAAGACTTTTGCTTTACCCAGTCAGTTTTGGCCAACTTACATACAGTAAGTATCAACTGTTATACTGCTAGTTAAAACCACATTGATGGCGTCATTTTCATTGCTTCCATGTAAAATTACCAAACTGTGTGTGCTTGGCTTAAATTCTTTAAAAGGTGAGAGGGTTTGCATTTCTGAACAGTCTTACCACAAGTACCCTTGTGAGCAACAGACAATTTCCATATGGTGCAGCAAAACAAATACCACATTAAGAGGTCATTTTTGTGACTCACATAAGATTGCAGAGGACAGCATACCCTACTGAAAACGCCAGCCAAAATATACAAAACAATGTTCAATAAACAATAGTCAATGCTCAGGAAAATAAAGGATATTTTAAAACTAAACAATTGAGCCGCATGTTCCATAACATGGCCTGGCGTAACTAACCACTAATGTGGCAGTTTTCTATTTACCCCAACACACAATCTCACCATTATCTATTCTTCTCTCATTATCTTGGCTGCCTTCCTTCTGGCAGCAAGAGAGGCCTTTTAATCTACTAGTGGACTTAGCTCAACTGAAAACCCACACTGATGTTTTAATATATATTAATATATTATTTCAAAGTGTAGAAATATGCATACTATAACATATGACTGACAGCTTCTAAACTGAATGGTGGAAAATACCATTACAGACTTGAATAATTTTTTAACTTTTATCTTACATTTTAATTTTAGGGCGGCATGGTGGCGCAGTGGGTAGCGCTGCTGCCTCGCAGTTAGGAGACCCGGGTTCGCTTCCCAGGTCCTCCCTGCGTGGAGTTTGCATGTTCTCCCCGTGTCTGTGTGGGTTTCCTCCAGGTGCTCCGGTTTCCTCCCACAGTCCAAAGACATGCAGGTTAGGTGGATTGGCGATTCTAAATTGTCCCTAATGTGTGGGTGTGTGTATGCGCGCCATGCGGTGGGCTGGATCTGTCCTATCCAAATGGTAATGCCTTTAAATATAAACCTGTGGCACAACTGGACAGATCTGGCTACATTTTACTTCCACCTATAAGTCTGTTATCAGACAGCAACACCTCTCTTATTATCCAAACCGGAAGTTCTTGTGTATGCTTGGGTGGTTGTGGTTTGTTACAATATTTACATTTTTCTTAAACTTCTATAAAGATTTAATTTCCCTTGGGGACAAATGAAGTATTATCTATCTATCTATCTATATTGTGAAAAAGCTAACAATTTAAATTTTGAATTTTAAACAATTTGGTGTTGAATATTATAAATATTGGATCTGGGTTTCATTTTCTTGAATAAATAAAGTGTAACAGAGGGCTGTTTATAAATTGTATCCTGCAATAATTTTTTCTAACACCAGACTTATAGTAAATTTTCACACAATCATTGTATTGTGAAGACTGTAATTCTAACTTTGTTTGATTAATATAGTACATACAGTATTACACATATTATATTTAATTAAATTATTTTTTAACCCTTGGCGCATTACCACCTTTATTCTGGGATTAGTACTGTCATTTTGAGTTTCAGTTGTCAAGACACAACTACTTGCTGGTAAAGGGTGGACGCAGGCTCTGAGGCTAAGGATCTGTGCTGGTATCCAGAACGTTGCTGGTTCGAATCCCCGTCACTGCCAAAAGAGATCCTACTCTGCTGGAACCTTGAGCAAGACCCTTAACCTGTAATTGCTGCAGGGGCTCTGTACAATGGCTGACCCTGCTCTCTGACCCCAAGGGGTATGCGAAAACTAACAAATTCCTCATACAAAAAAATTGTATACGGCGAAATAAAGAACAAAGAAAAAAAAAAAAGGAAGTTGTGCAAGGTGAATGCGAAGGTATTTAAACCATCAAGTCAGTACTGAAGACCACAGACACTAAGAAGACTTAAATAGCTTTAACACCATTGCATATTAGCTACTTCAATTAGCACCATCCATGACAGCTGCTGACCATCCAGATCATATGGTGTGATTTTAATGGTATATTATATAGTGAAACTATCCATGTGATGGTCCGGGTCGGCGCCACACTCCTTTGTTGCTATCTGGAGCTTCTTCAGCCTGAAACTGTCAACAGTCATAGACCAGCAGCAAGGGGTTGTTGCAAACATTAATCCAGAAAAACATGAAAATAATGCAGTCATTCAAATCAATAAATAAATAATCCATAAAACATGTGCTGAAGTGGAGGTTAAAAAGTCCAATAAATAAGACATAAATAATCCATAAAATCAGGGTTAAAATCACAGGCAGGAGAACTGTTTGTTCCCTTCCTCAACACGACATCTCCTCTGCTTACCCCACAAGGGATCCTGCAGCCAGGCAGTTGACTACAGGTGCAGTCAACCCTAAATACCAGGTTCCGGTCCCCATTGTTGGTCCTTTGGCATCCCGGGGGCGCTGCACCAAGCCACGCAACATGTCTCTTGCTACCAGTCCTTTGGCGCCTGTGGGAGACACTGCATAACGGGTTGCTCCTACTCCCCAGCTGGGGTGGACAATATAGCATCAAAATGATATCACGATATTTCAAAGAAATTTGTGATAATATTTATGATGATATAGAAAAAATACTGAACAATGTTTTATCTGTGATTGCGGCTTGTAGGCAGCAGCATTTATTAATACAAACGAAATAAAAGGCATTTTCATCCTTCTTTTCCAATGAGCTGCTGTCATTAATGACAGACTACCTAATTCGAAGTGTGAATCTATTGCCACAAGGTGCCGGCAGCAGCAGAATTATAGTGTAACAGTAATGACACAGCATAAGTTAACCGCAAGTACTAGGTAATGTTTTCCCTGGAAATCTTAAGTAAAAGTAAAACATAACTGCTCAACACTAACAATAACAATAACTAAAGTAACTTAACCTTGTAACTGTTCAGGAGCATGCACAATATTGTCTCCTAATAAAACTGACCTCAAATTTTAAGTACAAACTTAAACAAACATTAACAATCCAAACAAAGCCTCAGTCAAAATGTACTCACTGCTTATGAATGAGTGTCTGTTTATCATTCTGAGAGCTAAACTTAAAAAAAGTGGCCTTCTGCTGTTATGCACCTAAAATCTGGAATAGTTTGTCAATAGGAATTCGCCAGGCTAATACAGTGGAGCACTTAAAAAACTGCTAAAAACTCATTACTTCAACATGGCTTTCTCATAACTTCATTTTAGCTTAATCCTGATACTCTGTATATGCATTTAATTATCAATATCATTCCTGGTGGCTCCATAATCCGTACTAACCCCTACTTTCTCTTCTGTTCTTTTCCCGGTTTTCTGTGGTGGCGATCTGCAACACCACCACCTGATCAAAGCACCGTGATGTCCTTACACTGATGGATTAAAGGCCAGAAGTCCACATGACCATCATCATCAAGTTCTTCCATGTAAACCCTGAATACAATGAGGACTGATTAAGGTAATTTATGTTAGGTAGAATGCCCAGAGGGGGCTGGACGGTTTTGTGGCCTGGAACCCCTAGAGATTTTATTTTTTATTTTTCCAGCCGTCTAGAGTTTTTTTTTTGTTTTTTCTGTCCTCCCTGGCCATCGGACCTTACTTTTATTCTATGTTAATTAGTGCTCCCTAATTCTATTCTCTTATTTACTTTGTCTTTTTTCTCTTTCTTCATCATGTAAAGCACTTTGAGCTACATCATTTGTGAGGTGGAGTGGTGGCTCTGAGGCTTGGGATCTACACTGGCAATCGGAAGGTTGCCGGTTTGAATCCCGTAAATGCCAATAGGGACTCTGCTCTGTTGGGCCCTTGAGCAAGGCCCTTAACCTACAATCGCTGAGCGCTTTGAGTAGTGAGAAAAGTGTTATATACAGTAAATGCAAAGAATTATTATTACCCTATGTTCTTGTCTATAAGCCGCGGCTTATCTAAGGAAAAAAGTTGTGAAAATGAAAAAATAGAATATCGGCTTATACATAAGTCCGGCTTATACATCCATCGCGGGGGTTGCATTCCAGAGCCACCCGCGAAATAAGAAAATCCGCGAAGTAGAAACCATATGTTTATATGGTTATTTTTATATTGTCATGCTTGGGTCACAGATTTGCGCAGAAACACAGGAGGTTGTAGAGAGACAGGAACATTATTCACACTCTGCAAACAAACATTTGTCTCTTTTTCAAAAGTTTAAACTGTGCTCCATGACAAGACAGAGATGACAGTTCCGTCTCACAATTAAAAGAATGCAAACATATCTTCCTCTTCAAAGGAGTGAAGCAAACAAATCAATATGTCTGTTTGGCTTTTAAGTATGCGAAGCACCGCAGCACAAAGCTGTTGAAGGCGGCAGCTCACACCCCCTCCGTCAGGAGCAGGAAGAGAGAGAGAGAGAGAGAGACAGAGTTTGTTTTTCAGTCAAAAATCAATACGTGCCCTTCGAGCTTTTAAGTATGCGAAGCACTGTGCAGCATGTCTTTTCAGGAATCAGCTTTACAAAAGATAGCAACGTGAAGATAATCTTTCAGCATTTTTAGACGAGCGTCCATATCGTCTAGGTGTGCAAACAATATATACAACAGCCCCCCTGCTCAATCCCCATACGTCAGGATCACAGATAGTCAGCGCAAGAGAGACAGAGAAAAGTAAGTTGGGTAGCTTCTCAGCCATCTGCCAATAGCGTCCCTTGTATGAAATCAACTGGGCAAACCAACTGAGGAAGCATGTACCAGAAATTAAAAGACCCATTGTCCGCAGAAATCCGCGAACCAGCAAAAAATCCGCGATATATATTTAAATATGCTTACATATAAAATCACAATTTAAATGACCGCTACGCGCGCATGTTGACTCGGCGACGCCCAGAGCAGAAAGAACGCGCTCCGGCCGCTCCAACCGCGCCATGCGGGGAGTGAGAGAGACGCCAATATCTCACACTCTCTCCCCCCTTAAAGAAATTAAATGGGTGCGAGTGAGACCACTGACCTCCCTCCCTTCTATTAGTTATAGGTTATAGTACGTTCGGCTTATCCATGAGTCCGGCTTATCTATGATACGATTTTATTTTAAAAATTCGAATGATTTTTGGTCTCCGGCTTATACATGAGTCCGGCTTATAGACAAGAACCTAGGGTATTAAAGAACAAATGTTGTTGTTGTTGTTATAAAAATAAAATAAAAATGCTGTCAAAACTTAACACTTGCTTTGTATCTTTTTTCTTGGATTATCATCAAATCTGGTACAATATCGGTGCTGAAACTGTTGCATTGCCTCTAATTTCTTGTGTAAACATAAAATTGATATACCGTGAAAGGAGGCAAATTAGAATGTCAGTGTTGGAAAGGTACAAGTAAACACTTTAAATGATAACTATCCATCCTTATTGTCGAAATTTCACAATAAACTACAGTGATCCCTCGCTATATCGCGCTTCGCCTTTCGCGGCTTCACTATATCGCGGATTTTATATGTAAGCATATTTAAATATATATCGCGGATTTTTTGCTGGTTCGCGGATTTCTGGTACATGCTTCCTCAGTTGGTTTGCCCAGTTGATTTCATACAAGGGACGCTACTGGCAGATGGCTGAGAAGCTACCCAACTTACTTTTCTCTCTCTCTCTTGCGCTGACTTTCTCTGATCCTGACGTAGGGGGTGTGAGCAGGGGGGCTGTTCGCACACCTAGACGATACGGACGCTCGTCTAAAAATGCTGAAAGATTATCTTCACGTTGCTACCTTCTGTGCAGCTGCTTCGTGAAGCGACATCCTGCACGGTGCTTCGCATACTTAAAAGCTCGAAGGGCATGTATTGATTTTTGATTTGTTTGTTTTTCTCTGTCTCTCTCTCTCTTTCCCTGCTCCTGACGGAGGGGGTGTGAGCTGCCGCCTTCAACAGCTTTGTGCCGCGGTGCTTTGCATACTTAAAAGCCAAACAGCCCTATTGATTTGTTTGCTTTCCTCTCTCTTTCTGACAGTCTGTGCTCCTGACGCGCACTCCTTTGAAGAGGAAGATATGTTTGCATTCTTTTAATTGTGAGACGGAACTGTCATCTCTGTCTTGTCATGGAGCACAGTTTAAACTTTTGAAAAAGAGACAAATGTTTGTTTGCAGTGTTTGAATAATGTTCCTGTCTCTCTACAACCTCCTGTGTTTCTGCGCAAATCTGTGACCCAAGCATGACAATATAAAAATAACCATATAAACATATGGTTTCTACTTCGCGGATTTTCTTATTTCACGGGTGGCTCTGGAACGCAACCCCCGCGATGGAGGAGGGATTACTGTATTTACAATCTTATAGGCTTCAGTACTTCTATTGAACCCTATCAGCCCACACACACACACACATACGCCTACTCGAACACAGGCACACACGGGTGATAAAAAACAAACAGTGCATCCAAAAAAATAATTTTATACTTACATGTATAGCACACATCACCAACTGTTAGTATCTCCTCATGTGGCCTCGTAGCCTGGTAGTACTGGATGGTGTGTTTTTGCTTCAAGTGGTGAAACAAGTTTGTTGTGTTTCCATCTGTAGCGGTAAAAGTTTTCTTGTATATTTTACAAAATATTCTGCTTTGTTGGAGGTCTGACCTCTTGTAGCCAAACAAATTCCATACTATTGAAGTAGCTCCCTTTATGGATTCTAAATCGTCATTGGAGGCTGAAACGCTGCTCTCACTTTCAGACATGTTTGGGCCTGTGTTGTTGTTGTGCCCGCTAGTGAACGTAAATGCAAGGCGTCAAATATATAATTGATATTGCAAGATGATACTTTTTTACCATGTAAAAATTTATACTGGTGTATCATGGATAATATGATATAGCACAACCCTATTCCCCAGTTTCACTCAATAATAGTGCCCCTTCTTCAGCCCCAGGCTCCCCTCCCTGAGACTCACTCCCGACCACCTGCCTCCATTCCTCTGTAGCATGGGCTCTTACAATCCTGCCTCTCACTGTCTCTTTCTTTCTGTCGATTTAACCTCCATTCTTTCCAATTCATTCTATTCTTTCTTTCAACCTCCATTCCTCTTTGATCGTATTTCTTTTCTCTTTAATCTTTCCCCTTCCCTCTGTCATGCAGGCTCCTTTATACGGCCTGATCGGGTGCAGATGTGACCCTCGACCCACTCTGAGATGTGAATGGGGCACCTGACTGATCCGCACGCATTTGCATGTGAGTGTGCGATCAGCCAAGTGCCACAATCAACCCCAGAGCAGTCACACTCTTGGGACTTATGTAAAAACCTGCACTACACCATGGACCACCTGTCATAATCCAGCATTAAAATATGTGTCATATTTTAATTTCTTGAAGCATACTGCATTTGCCAAAATGGGTAATGAAACTTTTTAAGCTAATGAACTCCTAAATTAAGTTCTTTTTTATAACATTTTAGTCAAATTCACTACATTTATATCTAGAATATTGTTTTAACTGTTAGATTGCTTAGTTTGACACTGAGGACTTTAAAACAGTATTCCTCTGGTAGTGAATGGTTGAATTATTTCATAGATTCTCATACATTTTAATGTTTTCCATTTGCACACTTACATACTCTTATGATCTATAACGGTCTACTTATACAAAATGGACAAGATTATGTTTTTTTTTTCCCCATTTTACTCGGGTCTGACTATATAAACATTTTATATGGATAGTATGTGAGTAAGTGAAATTAATTTAATTAAAGTCAAATGTTTGGCTCCAGTATAATCACCTCATCACTAAAACAAAGTTAATAGCAGCGACTATGTTACCATATAAATCAAAGGTATTTGCATTTTACTATGTATATGACAGTTACAAGAAAGGGTTTACATGAGTTAAGTCAGCTACAATACAAGATTATAAGTAATTCAACTCACTGGCATTCTTGTATATTAATAAACGGTCAAACTGGTAGCAAATTGTTAACATAATTTAATACATCTCTTTATATTACAAGGTAAAGCCCAATTTCCAACAACAATCTCTGATTTATGCAATTAGTGCACCCAGAACATCATGCAGGCAATCTACCATTTAGTCTAACAACACAGTTAAACACTCAACGAAGCATGCTAGTTAAGATACTTGCTCTTCCTGCACTACTAGCCTGCCTAAGAAAATGTGTAATTTAACTTGAGATGTTATTTTCTTTTAAAATGTCAATTGTTATAATTACAGTTATTTATCTATCTCTGCTAGTATTAGGAATTGGCAGCAACTCCACCATGACCCCAACTGTGCTAAATGGATGGAGGTTGAGAATGGAGAGTTATATTATGAAAGAAGTATACATTTTCCTCTCCCCAAGATAAAGCGCAATGGTACAGTTGAAACAGTGATATAGGTAAAGCTGACCTAAAATGCAAAAGAAAATAAAAATAGTGGTTTTCAGAAACAGTCACAGAGAGAGTGCTTCTTAGGCAGATTTGTAGGGGGGAGCTGCACAGAGTAAAAGTCACAAAGCTAAATGAGCTTAGCTAAGCATTAAAATAGCAGATGAAAATTTCTAATGTAAGCAAAGGTGAAAGTTAGCCAGGAAGGCTGAAATTTACATGTCAATAGCAGATTTCAGAAATCACTCAATTATCAGCATGGCATAGAAAGTGAGAGATAATGAAGATGCAAGAAAGTGACTCCTCATTAGAGTCAGAAAGATATAGTCTAACAGTCAAAACGTCATCAGCAGTAGAAGGAAGTTTGACTGCAACAGGGAAGTAAAATTCAGTTGTCATGGTACTATCAAGTAGGAATCTCAGACTTTTACAACAGGACTTGGAGTATGCTTGCAGGATATGAAATTCAGTGATTAGATGTTAAATTTGATTTCAGAAGGAGATCCCCCACAAGATAGTCTCCAGTTGCACTAGTTAGCTGTAACACATTAGCAGTCATTCATATAGACATCACTAAAGCAGACAATAACTTAGGCTCAGCCAATGTCAAATGCAGTCTAATGTAATTGGCATATAAGTATGAGAGGAAAAGGAAGCCCTTCAAGGTTAGTAGCAACATGAAGACATTCAGCAAAAGTGAAATAAATGACTGCTTTGATGCAGACTGAGAGGTAAAAAAATACTTTAAGACATTCAGGAGCGTACTGTTGGTCAACAGCACAATTGAAAGCTGTGACTATAAGAAGTAAAGAGCATGGTTTTCAGCTTTGGCAGTAAGGGATGGGCCACGCACAATGTCAAACAAAAATGGTTTTAGTGCTTTTGTAATATCAGCAACCAGGCTTCAGACAAGGAGGCAAAACAATGACAAGATAAAAAGGATGACGGATTAGTCCTCGTTTCCAAGGTTAAGGAAAAGGTGGATAATTTAGAACAAGAAACTAGGATAGGCCCTTTGCTGATAACCTGAAAGAGATTTTACCCTAGCTGTAAAAAGTGTTTGTCTCCAGTGATGGTATTTATAAGATTGGAATTCTTTATGAGCAAAAACATCACATACTCTTAATTTTCACTTAAGCCTATGGCTAAAAGTGTTCCAACATCACCATTTAAAAATGACAAAAAAATAAGCAGCTAAATAAAATAGTCAAGCCTTCAGGCAGCATAAATGGGAGTGTTTAGTAACTAATTAAAATGAGTACTATAATAGAAATGAAAAGAACCAATAATGCACAGGGGGAGATGGACAAAAGGCATATGCCTATTCTCCTAGTACCTTCTCAAAGAGTGAGGAATGGCATTATGATCAGAGGCTCAGAACATAATTTGGAACATTACTGTTAAGAGGTTCATGGGGTCAAGAGCTTATGATATAACCCAGAGTAAAAAAAATTGCCAGAAGCAAGGTACAGATAATGTGCAGGCTGTCATGTTTAGAATTAATAAGATGAAACACTAAGAATGTTTAGCAATGGGTTTAGAAAACAACTAATACTAGTTATATTAATGACAGAAAACAGCCTGCTAATCACTATCAAGGCAGTGGCCTCTAACATGATATTAAGACTTCTTCCTGAAGCAGTTGCTAGAAGGTATATGGGATAATGACAACCCAGTAAAGAGGTTTTGTAGGTTTAAAAAAAGCACATGACTATGTCCCTCAGAATGTGTTGTGGCAAGTGGTGCAGGAATATGACATAACGGGGATGCTCTTATGTGCTATTCCTTTTCTATTTGAATGCAGTAAGTACTGTGTTTGAATATCTGGTGTTCAATCAAATTCATTCTGTGTGGGTGAGAGACTCCATCAAGGCTGGGTCATGTTGCCAATCCATTTTGTGTTTTTTGATCAACAGGATAATGTAGGTGTAGCCGAGCATGTGAGGGTGTCCATTTGGGCAAGGGGTTGCATCATTCCTTTATGCAGAAGATGTTATACTCTTCATCTCAACTGACTGTAACATTAGGCATGTACTTGAATGATGTGCTTCGGAGTGTGATACAGCTGGGATGAGGATAAGCACCTCCAAGTCGGCAATCATGGTTCTACCTCAGAAAACAGTGGATTTCTCTATCTCTCTTGGATGGGGAGTTGGGGTAAGGAGACAGCTACCGCCAGTAGAGGAGTTTATCTCAGGATCTTGTTCACAAATGATGGAAAAAAGGAAATGTGAGATTGACAAGGTGGTTTGGAGTGGTGTCAGATATTCTGTGGGTGTTGTACCAGTCTGTGATGGTAAAGAAGCTTAGTCTAAAGACAAAATTCCTGCTTTACTGGTTGCTCTACATCTTTGTCCTCAGCTATGGTCATGAGCTATGGGTAATAATCAAAAGAATGAGAATAGTGGAGGTGGTTTGAACACATTATAAGGATGCCCCCAGAGCGGCTCTGGACACATCCCACTGGGCTGTGACTCGGCAGCAGACTAAGGACGCACTGGAGGGATTATATCTCTCAGCTGGTTTAGGAATGCCTGGGAATTCCCGAGGAAGAGCTGGAATCTGTATCTGGAGACCGAGAAGTCTGGGCTGATCACTGCCCGACACTTCTGGTAGCCAATAAGTCTCTCAATATGCACTTGTTGGATGTTGTTATATTTCCTGTGGAAGGGTCTGATGAAGTTGTCGGCCTCTGGCTGGCAGAGTTTCTGGATGTTGAGATCAAGGGCATCCAAAAGGTACTCTAGGCTTAAAGTCAAAAGAGAATGATGGCCTAGTCAACATCTGCTTGCAAAATCAGTTATTACTCAGGACAGTCAAGACCACAACAGTTGTTATGCTGATAGATGTGCGCAGAGGGTCTCTAACAGTATCATTGGAGCCTGTCGCACAATGCCCTGTCGTTAATGCAGGCGTTAATGCCCTATCATTAATGTGTCTTACAGCAGTTTCAGAAGCAGTATGAATGCTAGATTTCTAACAATCATTCAGGTGGACCAGTTTAATTGGGTTCTGCTCTGGTGTTATCACTTGAGGGGAACCCAAAATTGAATGGTTGTCTGCTGACTTAAGGCCTATTTATACTTAGCATGTCGACATTGCTGCCAGGGTACACTACAGAGTGTGTGACGTAAATTTTGTCATCAGTCCAGGTGCGTGGACCCTCACGTTGGTGACTATGTGCTGCCAGAATTTTGCATCGACTGTGCCCATGCTAGACAAGAGAACATGTGCTCTTTGAAGGAACAACTGTGTGAAATGTCACTACACACACCAACACAATTCATGGCGTGAAATAATCCAGACTCTGGGTTAAGATGAAAGTTTGTACAGGCAGAAATGGAAAAATCTGCAAGATCAATGTGTTAAAAAAAGTAAAAACCTCTGAGGAAAAGTAGAGGGATTCTGCAACAATGCTTATACTATAAAATAACCAGGTTGTGCAAGACCACTTCTGCAGCTGCCGGAGTATAAGCAGGCCTTTACGAAACAGTGGAGTGGATTTATCCATAATGTCTGGCAATGCTGCCACACAACACATCTGGTTTTAATACACCAATGACGCTCTCTCTTGCATCTGGCGCTATTCAAGGCATTACAGAATGCAAAGAAACTGACCAAGTGTTTGTATTTTCCTGCTGTGACCTACGCATTAAATTAAGGCCTTTCTAAAGGTGACTTGATCAGGCATTGTTTCACTTGCAAACTGATGAATGAAAGTGCATGTGTTTGTCAAGGTGCAATGTCTTACTGCATTGGTTTTTAAGGGGGCTAAGACAAATCAAGAACTTTTTGTGAAAAGTACTCAAGTTACATGAATAGTATTCTTATTCTTATTGAGTTTCTTTTTTTAAACAGTAGATCAATTTTCAACCTTTTAAATCCAAATTCAGAGTTGTAAGGAACAAGAGGGACTCCCATTATTACTGGATGTATTGCAGGAATCAACCGTGAAGTCCAGTACCGGTCACACATTTAATCATATTGGAGCCAGTTTAAATTCCCCAATTAACTTCACAACAGCAACAGTTACTTCTATAGCTCATTTTCACATAAGGAATGTAGGTTAAAGTGCTTTTCTTTGCAGTATCAAAGAAAAAGTTGCAAAAAAAACACAAATTAAAATTAGGTAAGACTAAGAATGAATAAATGACGTACCTAAAAACTTGCAAGTCTCTTAAGGTGTAGGAGGAAAATCAATGTAAACGCCTGATGATTCAAAGAGCATACAGAAACAAGTCATTGAAGGACTAGGGGCAAGTAAATTAAACTTCATGGATGAATGATTTAAAGCTGAACACCCTAAACCTTATGGACTTTAATTTTGGAAACCTTTACTTTTAAGATGCAATAAAATGTTCAAAACTACACTTCAGCTTACATTCACTTCTTGTTTGAAAAAAATCACTTACAGTCCTGATATGGTTTATTTGATTTATGAAAACACTCTTCTCTCTGTTTTCTGTTAAAACTGAGCTATTTATTTTTAGCTTTTAGCTGCTTCTTACTCATGTGAATTGCTCCCTGACACTATTTCAATCAAACCAAGGGTAATTAATATTAGAGAAAAGCTTCTGGACCGTAATAAATCGGGGTTAGCAGATTTTGGTATCTTGGGAATCATGTTGATAGAAGCTGCCTCTAAAAGCAAGCCAGAAGCTAACATCATTATAGCTAAGACGCATTTTCATTTATAATGAGGTGGCCACTGGAAGAAAAGTTCTAAATGTCTAGTAGAGTGGACACATCAAAGACTTTGTTCACTTTGTTCTTTGTAAGGAACTAATGAGCAAAACTGTAAGGGAAACCTCATGGTTAGAAAAGTACACAATGTTAATCATACTATCATTGTGTCTCTTAGGTTATGCTTCCAGGAGAATAAAAAGCATCTGAAAACATCTGAAACTGCAGCATACAGAAAATATAGGGGTTTCAGGAAAATTAGCAAACCTCCAAAACCTCTGTCCATTATTAACTATTTCATCTTTTAAACCTAATGATAAACAGATTATGACCCACCTCTGATCTTAAATTCACATTCTACATACTCAGACACAAGCAGTCATAATGACAGGACATCTTTTCAGGGCTTATTTTTGGGCAATATAGTTTCTCAGATTTAATCATGACCCTTTCCAGCATTTGTACCACTTTAAAAAAAATCAAGTCACTGTGCCATCACTGAAGAGTTAAATAAACTTGGGTCAAAAATACTTAAAATTAAGCTTGAATGACTCTACCTGCACATATGGTTTATCATCTTGTATTACCTTTCTCTTTGGGTTCTGATGTCCGCATTTTCTATTTGTTTCTGGCATATCTGAATCACCCCTTTGCTTCCGTTTTGAATGTACAGTTATCCAACTTTCACAAGTTTGAGCTGAGTCTACCACTGCCCTCTTTGTACAACCTCATTTCCTTAAAACACTGACAGCTGCTAAAATGGTTTGATTTCTTTTTCCGGTGAGGTGTAAGTGGTATTTATGAGAAAACTTTCTCACATACTTCAGCTAAATAATGTTTTGGATACTTTTACTCCATTACGTTTTATACATGAAAATAATGCAAAGAAAGAATACTTACATATCGCTAAGTTAATAAACAAGCTAATTTAAACACATATAATACAGTACTACAGCAAGTTATAGTAAGGACAGGTTTACTTATCTGTAAAAAAAAATTCTTTAGAGTCACTTATGCGTTACACTTCTTAGTCAATGTCAATTTTTCATTGTAAATGCACCCTTACTTAACCTATTTCATAAGGACAGTTTACTTGTATAAATGATTAACATATTAGAAAATGTACAAATGTTCACATTCAGGTGTGTTTGGGACTTTGTTAACTGATTTGAAAGTTGGAGATTTTTAAACTATTTACTTAATCAAAGAATACTTACTCATTTTTATAGCAATGAGTCATATTTAAAAATAACAGCAATAACAACATGAAATTACAGTGGATTCAGGAAATATTTAGATTCCTTCAGTTCCTGCACACTGTATTATGTTGTAGATTCAATTTTAAATGGATAAATTTGCATGTTTTGCCCAGTAATCTGTACTCAATAACTCCATAATGACAAAGTGAAAACATAATTTTCAAAAAGATTTGCAAATTTTTAAAAAAATCTCTCATTCATGTAAGTATTCAGGTTTAGGTTTAGGTTTATTTGTCATATATAGGTTAACACAGGGTCAACATACAATGAAATATGTATGACAAGAAAAACAGGTCACTCAGCCTAGATCCAATAAAGCTAAAAAAATAATTACAAGTTAAAAAATAGACAAGCCATATAAAATAAAATGTGTACGTTTTAAAAGAAGTTATAGAGCAATATGAGTTGAATGAGCAGCAAGTACAAATGACAGTTATTGCACAGATAATGTTTTATAAGTACAGATGCATATTCCATAAAGTGCAGATGCATGTTCCAGTCACTATTCCGAGTGTGTGCAGGTACAGTTTGTGTGTGAGTAGTGCAATGTAGATGTAATGCAATGTAAGTGTATGTAAGTGTTCAGGTGTTGCTGTTGAGGAGTCGAATGGCCTGGTGGTAAAAGCTGTTCTTAAGTCTTGTAGTCTGAGCAGCCAGCCTCCTGTAGCGTCTGCCAGACGGTAACAAGGAGAACAGCTGGCGTGCTGGATGGCTGTGGTCCTTTATGATGCTGCTTGTCTTACACAAGCACCGATGGAGGTAAATGTCTTCAATGGCAGGGAGACTCTTGCCCGTCTCTGTAGTGATTTCCGGCTGCTGGCAGAGCAGCTCCCATACCAGACGGTAATGCAGCCCGTCAGCAGACTCTCGACCACACTCCTGTAGAAGTTTGAGGTGATGTTGGCATTCATGCCAAACTTCCTCAGCCTCCTCAGGAAGTAGAGCCGCTGGCGAGCTTTCTTGACCACACTGTCTATGTGAAGGGTCCACGTGAGATCCTCGGTGATGTTTACCCCGAAGAACTTGAAGCTGTTAACCCTTTCAACTGATAACTGATGTAGATGGCCGGGTGTTCTCTGCCTTGTTGTTTTCGATAGTCCACGATCATCTCCTTGGTTTTGCTGACGTTGAGAGACAAGTTGTTATCCAGGTACCAATTACTCAATGCCAGTACCTCCTCTCTGTAGGCCGTCTCATCGTTGTCAGTGATAAGGACTATGATGGTTGTGTCGTCTGCAAACTTGATGATGGTGTTTGTGCCGTGTTTTGCAACACAGTCGTGGGTGAACAAGGAATACAAGAGGGGGCTAAGCACACAGCCCTGCGGCGCTCCTGTGTTTAAAATGAGTGATGAGGATGTGTGTTTGCCGACTCTCACCACCTGGGGCCTGTTTGTGAGGAAAGAGAAAATCCATCTGCAGATGGTCGTCCCCAACCCAAGGTCGTCCAGCTTCAACACAAGTTTTGAGGGGATGATGGTGTTGAATGCCGAGCTATAATCTATGAACAGCATTCTTACATATGTATTTCCTCTTTCCAGGTGGGTGATGGCAGTGTTTATTGTTAGCGCAATGGCATCCTCTGTCGATCTGTTTGCTCTGTAAGCAAATTGGAGAGGATCCAGCGTGTCGGGGAGGGAGGAGCAGATGTAACCTTTGACCAGTTGCTCAAAGCACTTCATAATGACCGATGTCAGTGCAACCGGGCGATAGTCATTCAGACAGGAGACCACCGGTTTCTTTGGGACAGGAATGATGGTGGATGCCTTGAAGGAAGTGGGGACCACTGACTGCCTCAGGGAGAGATTGAAAATGTTGGTGAACACACCTGCTAGCTGGTCAGCACACGCCCTGAGGGCACAGCCTGGGATGCCATCTGGTCCCTGAGCTTTGCGAGGATTGACCTTTTTGAAGGACCTTCTCACATCAGATGTTTCAAGGATCAGAGTGACAGACTCACTACCCCCTTGAGGATATAGCACCTGTTCTTTGTTGGCTGCATCAAAACGAGCATAGAAAGTGTTGAGCTTGTCTGTAAAAGATGCAGTGGGCTGAACACTGACTGTGTTTTTCTTTTTATAGTCAGTGATGCAGCACAGTCCATTCCACAGGTGCTTGGTGTCAGAGCTGTGGTAGCTTGACTCCACTTTGTCCCTGTAGTCCCGTTTGGCCTTCTTGATGGACCTCCGGAGGTCGTATCTGGCTGCTTTGTATGCATCAGAGTCCCCTGAGCCAAAGGCAGAGGTCCATGCCTTGAGCTTAGCCCGGATCTCCCTATTTACCCAGGGTTTCTGGTTAGGATATATGCAAATGGAGGTTTTAGTGACAACATCGTCAATGCACTTGCTGATATATCCTGTGACAGAGTCTGTGAACTCATTGATGTTGCCATCAGCTGCATCCTCAAACATCTGCCAATCAGTTGTTTCAAAGCAGTCCTGTAAGACCCCCTCAGCTTCACTGTCCCATTTGTAGATGTCCCTGTAAACCGTTTTTTCCTGTTTAAGTCTTTGTTTATATGCAGGCAGCAGCAATATAGAGCAATGGTCTGCTTTTCCAAAAGCTGGTCGAGGGAGGGGTTTGTAGGAGTCCTTGAATAAGGTGTAACAATGATCCAGTGTTTGATCACCTCTTGTGGGGGGAGAGATGTGCTGATAGTATTTAGGGAGAACTTTCTTTCTGCTTCTGAGTTTGCGTTCTCTAGTCCACTGATAACATCATACAGTTCATCCATAGCCGAAGCTTTATCAGCTTGTGGGGGGATGTAAACAACTGAAAGGAGAACTGAACTGAACTCCCTCGGGATGTAAAAGGGTCTAACTTTAATGGTCAGCAGCTCGAGAACCGGTGAGCAGTGCGTTTTTAAGACACACACATCCGTAGCCCACGAAGAGTTAACCATAAAGCACACACCGCCTCCCCTTGACTTGCCTGAGTCCTTCGTTCTGTCTCCCCGATAAACTGTGAACCCGTCTGGTGTGACTGCGCAGTCAGGTACGCTGGGCTCCAGCCACATCTCTGTGAACACCAAAACACAGCAGTTCATGATGTCTTTTTGGTGCTTTATCCGTGCGCGCAGCTCATCTAATTTCTTGTCCAGAGACTGAATGTTAGCGAGCAGGATGCTAGGCAGAGGAGGCTTGTTGTTTCTCTGTCGGGTTCGGCACAGAACTCTGGCGCGTTTCCCCCTCTTTGTTTTCCTTCGGCGTCTTGCGAGTAAGCAAAAGACTCCAGGCAGTACAGTGTCCGCGATATCAAAAACTGTTGTAAAATCCGAACTGGCTGATGAACGTAATTCCAATAGTGTTTGCCGGTCATACTGAAAGTGTGATAAAGTAGTACGCACAAAAAGAGTGAGTAGTAAGAAAATAAATAATAACTCCTTTGGCAACAATTACAGCTTTGAGTTTTCATGGGTAAGCTTCTACAAGCTTTGCACTATCCCATTCCTCCTGGCAGATCCCCTCAAGCTCCATTAGATTAGAAGGGAAGCATCTGTAAACTGTCATCTTCAGGTCTTTCCACAGATGTTCTTTGGGGTCAATGTCTGGGTTTTGGCTGGACAACTCAAAGGCAGTCACAGATTTGTCCCCAAGGTACTCTAGTATTGCCTTGGCTGTATGCTTCAGGTCACTATAATGCTGAAAGGTGAACTGTCTCCCCAGTCGGAGGTTGTGTGCACTCTGCAGCACATTTTCCTCAAGGACATTTCTGTATTTGGCTGCATTCACACTTTCCCCCCCAATTTTGACCAGTATCCCTGTCCCTGCTGGGAAGCATGGCCATAGCATGATGCTGCCACAACCATGCTTCACCATATGGATGGAATTAGGCAGGTGATAAGCAGTGTGTGATCTTCACCAGGCAAGATGCTTGGAGCTCTGCCCACAGAGTTTAATTCTTGTCAGACCAGAAGATATTTTTTCTCATACCCTCAGAATCCTTTAAGAGTAACCACTGTACCAGTAAACACCTGACTGATGGAGTGCTGCTGAGATGGTTCTCCTTTCAACAGGTTTTCCCATCTCAGCCAAGGACTTCTGAAGCTCTTTCAGAGAAACCTTTGAGTTTTTAGTCTCCCACCCTGACCAAGGCCCTTCTTGCTCAGTTACTAAGTTTGACCAGATAGCCATATCCACCAAGAGTCCTAAGAACACTTAAAGCTAAAGAAATGGTTTTATCCCCTTGCCGTAATCTATGCTTCATCCCAATTTTATCACCAAAGTCTAAAGAGAGTTCCTTAACTTTATGCCTTGGTTTTTGTCCTTACATTACATACACAGGTATATGTTTTTTTAATTTCCCACTAGTCAAGATCTAGACACATCATAAGGATAATTAAAGCAAACAGGATGCATTTGACCAGAATTTGGAATGTCACAGGAAAGGGTCTGAATACTTTCGGCAATCTGAGATTTCAGCTTTGATTTTTAATATATTTGCAAATCTTTCTGAAGGCATGTTTTCACTTTCTCATTATAGGCTATTGATTGTAGACTGATGAGCAAATGAGGCAAATTTAGCAATTTCAGAGTAAACCTACACACACAATAAAGTGTTCAGAAAGTGAAGGAGTTGAATACTTTCTGAATCCAGTGTACATGCATGCACTATTAGACTACATTAAATACATGCTTTTTAACTTCACAATATTATGGAGTTGTTGTGGAGAAGTTTTGTCATGTGGATAGACAGACAGACAGACAGTGAGATAGACAGATATGGGCAATTGCATTAAGTGCTTTTTACATTATATTCAAATACACCTAAAAAAGGAACTTATTCATACTGTCTACTTATGCTTTCCTCCCCAGTGATTCTGTTTGTGTTTGGTAGGTTCTGGGGCATTCAGCTATGTCCATATGTACTTGTCAGAAACTGTTAAAGTACTAGAACCCTGGATAAGGCTGCAGCTAAGGCAGATTTACACAGAGCTCTATTGTTCTGACTTGGACAATCAACTTTGACACCAGGCTAAAGGAATGACATACTATTTGTGCATTTCTGTACACTGATGTTATAACATTTATTCAGTATAGTATGATTTGTTTGATAATGTTTGATTTACTGTAAATTATTTTTATTTATGGATTTTTTGCTGTATTTTATTTTGTCATAGAATAATATGTTATACAAAATTAACAACTGAATGTACAAACTAAATCTTATAAAGCAAAAAGTCTGTAAGCTGGCCTAATTCAGAGTGTTCAAAAGAAATGTAATGATTTCCTTCATGAGGTAGAAGTACATAATCATGTCAGATATTGTAAACATTAAAGTGTGTGCTTCGATTCATGTATTTAAAGGCGAAACATTCTTGATTGCAATAGAAATTTGTCATTTCTCACCCTCTGATAGAGGTCCATAGAGGGCTAGATCCCTAAAAAAGGATCAAATATTAAAAATACCACAATATTCTAAATCTCTGACCTTGAAATTGTCTAAAACATGATTTAAAATAGTCTAAACATGATTACTTTGCTGATTTGTTATCCTCTCATTCTAATAAACCTAGGGTCTTATTTAATGCAATTAATGTGGGTATTTATCCCCATTCAGAGATGGAATTAAATAGTACTGTTCTTTCATGTGAACAGTTTCTTTCATTCTTTGTCAGCAAAATTTATACTATCCACTCTGGTATTGTTCTTACTTCCTATTGTTAATCACTGCATTGTCTTGGAATCTTTTGATGTTGTTTCACTTTCACAGCTATAAAGTACTATTGACACACTTAAACTTACTTTCAGTCCTCTTAATGTTATTCCATCATGCCTCTTAGTTGAAGCTTTTGATGTTCTGGGTCCATTTGTGTTAACTATTATCAATGTTTCTATTAGTGAGGGGGTTGTGCACTTATTTTTTTAAAAATGCTGTGGTGCGACCTCGTCTAAAAAAAGGCAGACTTAGATCCTGGAGTTTTACCTAGCTTTCACCTGATTCCCATTGTTTCTGGCTAAAATATTAGAAAGAATTTTTTATAATCAATTGGTTGATAATTTTAACTCCAGAGATCCACAAATCTGGCTTTCAGCATTATCATAGTGTTGAGGCAGCCCTCCTCAAAATACAGTATTGAATGACATCTCTCTCATTACTGACTCAGGTGGGGCTGCAGTCCTTGTCCTCTTAGACCTTTTTGCAGCTTTTGATATTATTGACCATGAGCTCTTGCTTTTGTGGCTTGAACATCTGGTTGGGCTTAAAGGGGCTGCTCTTAACTGGTTCAGGTCATATCTTAAATAGTAGACACTTTTCAGTGTCTTTCAAATCGTGCTTTTCGTCTACTACCTCTGTTAAATTGGATGTTCGAGGATCCATTTTGGGTCCTATTTTATTTTCTACTTATTTCCTCCTATAGGAGCTATCTTCAGGAAATGTAATATTTATTATGTTATGCTGATGATACACAGGTTTATATCCCCGAGTGTAACACTGCAATTAATTGGCTGCAGAATTTTCTTTGTGAACTAAGATCCTGGATTACTGACAATTTTCTTGATCTCAATCAAAATAAAACAGAAGTGCTGATAGCTTGTCCCCTGCAAAGCTCAAAATGGTTTCGAACTTCTCAGCTCTTTCACTGACTTTTGCAAACATCAAGTCTGCAATCTTTATGTCATCTTTGACAGCAACCTCACTTTTGAGAAACAGATTAACTCTGTAGTCAAGAATTGCTTTTTCCAGCTTTGTATTTTAGCTAAGGTCAAACCTTTTTTATTTCCTAGGGATCCTGAGAAAACTACTCATGCTTTTATCTTTTCTCGGCTAGATTACTATAGCTCGTTGTATTCTGGGATCAGCAAATCCCCTATAAGTAAGTGGTTGGTTCAGAATGCTGATGCTCGTTTTTTGTTTGGGGAAAGAAAGTACGATTCTGTTTCTCCAATATAAGCTTCTTTACACTGGCTACGTGTTAGTTTCAAAATTGACTTTAAAATTTTGTTGCTAGTTTTTAAATCATTACATGGGTATACTCCTGCCTATTTATCTGAATTGTGTGTTTTACACCAGTTATCCAGAGACCTTAGACCTACCAGTTAGTTGTCTCTTATGGTCCTTGGAACTACGTGTAAAACTAAGGGGGACAGGGCTTTTGCAGCTGCTGCACCTTGTCTGTGGAACTCTTTACCTCATTTCATTAACAAGTCACCTTCAGTTGAACTGTTTAAAATGAGACTGAAGGCTCATTTCTGTTCTCTAGCTTTCAGCGATCTTCATTGCTACTGATGGTTCCCTACTGTTAGTCATCTTCTTTCTTTTCTATAACTCACTGCTGGCTGTATTTTGTTTTATTGTACTTTATTTCTATTTATTTTATTTATGTTCATTGCATGTTTTAATGTAAAGCACTTTGGCCACAATATTACTGAAGTTGTTTAAATGTCCTCTATAAATAAACTGACATTTGTCATTAAAACCCCACATGGTTATGTTTGAAATTTGTACATTTTTAAGCTTCTGGGAGTTGCTTTTAGTGGGCTAGGACCAATGGCAAAAAATCAGATATCAAAAATATTACCATGTTTGTGATCAAAAACCTTGAAATAGTATAAAATGACACACCACGTGACTATATTACTGATCCCATATTTTCAAAGTTTTGTGAAAAGGAGTAACTTTGACCTATCATTTTCCATTACATGGACCCCTTCGGTCAGTTTATCTGTCACGCACAACTTCAGGCTCTTGAGATCATTTTTGCTGAAGAGACATTTTAGTTTGCTCTTTATCATAAGTGTGTTGTTTCCATAGCATAGTCCAAAAATGACTTAAAATGAGGGTTTTGGGGACTGGAGTGAAACAAAATAGGGAGGAACACCAAAAAGGTTGCATAAATAGACATAGGAATACAATCTGTTTCATGGTGTTTTGTTTTGACAACATCATTCCTGTGCCATTTTGTGCTCAGTCACTTAGAGGTCATCTGTTTCCATGGTCATATCTATGTATGAATCAATGGAGTGTCACAGCTACTTGTTTAAGTCTGAGCCATATGTTAACTCAGATCTGTTTCAAAATAAAAGAAATAAATCAAATGCTCTAAGCCAAATCTTAGTTTAGTCCTGGTTTTTAGACTCAGTCTATTTAAGACATTAAGGTTCTTCTTACTTTTAAATCCAATTGCCTGTCTCTTTCATATTTCATATGCAGACCCTTTGACTGAGTAACCTCCTAAAAACTCCTGGTACAAAAAAAGCACACATAACATAATATATACTAAATATAAATTGTAATAATGTGCAGTAAGACGGGTGATCAAATATTTTGAACCTGACTTTATGATATATACCAGTAAAACCAAGCAGCACCTGTTGTAATATTCACAAAGCTATTCTGTGGCAATAAAACATTTTTTCTTCCTTAGGCAAAAACTCTTCTGCAGCTGACTTGATAGTGTTGCACAGCATACCGGTACTAAAAAAGTACTGTACTAAACGTTACTATGCCAGTATTAAAAATGTCAGTAACGGTGCACTGCATAATAACGTGCAGTGAATACACTTGACTTGAGCATTCATAGCTTTCATACTCTTTCTCTGTACGTTTAGCATTTGTTTGCTCAGAAGTTGATGTACTTGCTCATTCCTGAGCAGTTTTTCTTTTCTCCACACTAGCGGCCTGCTTCTTCTCTTCTTTCGTTGGCATCTTTTTGTGTTAAAATTGATTAAGTCAGTGTTTGTGTTGCAATTACTTAGTACATTTTCCTTAATTTTTCACTTAAGCTGCCACTTAAGTCTTCAATCTGCCTCAAGAATGATTTAAGATATGAAGAGGTAGGGGAAGAGATGGCGAAGGTGGTTAGGATGAGAACGACGTCCATACGCATGCGTCGCATGGCCACCCTGCTGGCCGCTGCCAGCCACTGCCTAGAGCTGATTCTACAATAAAATCAAATAAAATAAAAATAAAAAGAGGAATAACTTTGGAGGTCAATCTCACCCGAAAGCGGATAGTAGATGTCACATAGTATATGTGTACCAAATTTCAGGTCAATAGGTCAAACGGTTTGCGAGCTACAGGTGATTTAAAATCCTGGACAGACAAACGGACAGCCACAGTAGCATATTGTATAAGATGTGAGGAAAATTGATATATGCTGCCTTTATTGAAAAGTAAGTTCTGTATCTTTAAAAAAAAGCACAGAGAGCATAAACAGGGTAGTCAGATAAGCAATACTTAGTGATTATAAGGCAAAAGAAAATGTTGAACCTGAAGATATTATGGCGCTTGTTTGAAAATTGTGTTACATAGTAGAGGTCTGCAGGTTTCTGATGGCGCAGGACTAAAATTTAATAGCAGTGAGTGGACACAGCTGAGTAGACTTTAATACTGCAGTGGTGAGTGGACGGTCTGACGGTTGAGGAATCTATGAAGATTCTTGAAAAATACATTTTATATACATACAGTATATATAGTTATTTACTATTATAGTTTGCAATTAATAATCACTGCTTCACTGTATAGTCAGAAAAGATAACATGCACATGTCTGTGATGCGTTACATATCCTTTGTTTTTTTTAAACTGAATTTTCAGATAAAATCACTCCAGGCATTGTGGTGCATGTGCATGTGCACAGTACGATAACTGGTTGGAGTAGTGTTGTTTTTTTTCCCTTTCCTTTATAATTGTATCAACTTACCTTTATGTGTTCAGGACCAGCATCTGCTGCATTGTGGTCAGTTCACATCTTACCTGGTGCCTGAGTGAATATTACGTATTTTAAATTCTTCTGGCATGTACAGCCAAGCAGGCATATCTTTCATAGGGTGAGCAGATTTTGTTTTTCAAAGAAGAGGACCAGGGACAGGGATATAATTGAAACTATGCACACACCTTCATAAACTTTCACCTTTATTATTTGTTTTTAATCAAACAATTAGATTATTTTAAATGTCTCAGTTTATATTAAACCACTTAGTAATCTTTTAAGGACTTGCAGGGTTGTTATGTCCCTTCCATAACAACAAAAAAGAAGAAAAAAAAAACAATACTATTTTAATTTTTTTTAGCCTACTTAGAACATCTGAAGTAGAATCGAAACCCACTACATACATTATAACCTATGAAAAGTTCTCATTGGTCTTAAAAATGATCCATTTTGAATTGTGAAAGATAATGAAGCAAGTCTCACCACTGATGAACTCTCACTTCATTAAAGTAGTTTTGTGCTTTTAAGAGTGAAGGTGTGGTCGCACACAGCAACTCTCCTGGTAACACATTCTGCTTCCTACAAGTTATGTCCTAGTCAAAAACATGGGTATCAATCTAATTATTAATATTATTATTATTTTACTTGAGAGTTGGCGGTCCTTTGGTGGAAGGTGCACGAAGGGCAAAGCCTTGTCTCCTGGAGGAGATGGAGAGAATTAGGAATTTGCTGGACTGCAGGACCGCCACAGCAGATGCAGAAGAGGGTGGTGTGTGTGGGCAATAATTGTGAGTACAAAAGATGAGAGAGAGAAAGGAGAGGAGCGGCGTGTCTCAGGGCTCTGTCACCCTGATGTGGGTACAGGGTAGTCAGTCAGTTTGTGGTGCACTCACTGGCTTAACATGTAGGTGGGTGGGGTCTTGGTGGATTTCTGTTAACTGCTATTTGCTTCGGTATGGTTTTGGTTTTGGTACTGAGGTGTGAAAGCTGGTATTGGCATCAAAGTCAAAAGCTTAGTATTGGTCCAACACTATGACTTGATGTTGTCAGCATTAGCATATCGTGTCCTATAGATTTACCTATTTAAGGTTAGGGAACAGGTACTAGTAACACAGTGCTAGGTATACGGGACAAGGTGGGTATAGCATTTCTTGGAATTTAGGGAATCCATTCCCAGACAGGTTTATCCATTCCCGGGAATTCAGGAATCCCGCATTTCATTCCCGGGAATCCCGGGTATGACACAGTGCACGGGCATCTCACATGTGAATGATTTTAGAACGACCGACACTTATTTTTAATAAAACTATTGCAATATGTTGACACAAATAAAAGACTAACCTTATCTACAAGCAGCTCATGCTGTCATATAAGTAAATGTATCTTTAGTTGCGGTAATAAGAGCGTAGAAAGCACAACGTCCTCACAGGTGGCACAGTGGTAGTGCTGCTGATTTACAGTAAGGAGACTGTGGAAGATTGTGGGTTCGCTTCCTGGTTCCTCCCTGTGTGGATAGCGCTTTGAGTACTGAGAAAAGCGCTATATAAATGTAATGAATTATTATTATTATTATTAAAGTGTCCAACGTGCAGTCGTCCAGGCATGAGCGCACCTTCGTGCAGAAGTATTCCAGCCGCTGAGAAAGCACACTCTGCCTCCACTGAAGTAGGCGGCACAATCATCAGATACTGATACACTTGTTCTAAACAACACCCGCGCTTGCCGTTGCTCTGAAACACCACCATTTCAGCTTTTACTGATGCATCCAGTTTCTTGTCATCATTCTGTGATGGCAAGTTTCTTGGCACAGATAATGTGGATGCAACAGACTGACGCATTGCAATTTCAAGTTGCTGTTCAAAGCTGTTGTCTGATGAAGTGCAAGCTGCAGCAATGGCACCACCTTAATTATTTTCAACTATAACTTGATCGATTTTTACACTTTTACATGCTATATATGCGAGCTTGGCCATTCCCGTTTTTGATTGCTTTTTACACTTTTACACGCTATATATGCGAGCTTGGCCATTCCCGTTTTCCCGGGAATTTACAGCAGTTTCATTCCCGGGAATTCCTACTTGGAATCCACAGTTTTGGATGAATAACCTTGGCAACCTGTGTAATGAAGCAGAAAGGGGATGGTCAATAGCGTTCCTCACCACTTTTCCAGATTGACGGCCACAAATGGCAACAGCAAATCAGCATAAAATTGACCAGTTATGAGGGCCATTTGAGGTATATAATCAATATGGATATAAAAAAAAAAAAAAAAACGGTGCACATCATCCTGCCAACAATGGTTTGGACTCTGAATACCTTCATTAATGTTATAGAATCAGCTTGCTTCCAATGTTTCAACTGCTGTATGGATCCATGTTTCTTCCTCAGTTATGAAACATTTCTTAACTTATTCACAGCATGAGATTCTTTCTCAAACACAGGATGAGGCGATGCTATACTTAAGGGCTTAACATTCTGTGCATCCAAAACATCCTCTCTGCTCATATTTAATTGTTCATGAAGAATGGATTTGACTGACCCATAAAGTAAGCCCTATAGATTCCGCTATCTCAATGCACTGTCACTCTTTGAACCTCCATTACAATTTACTCCACAATGACAATTTTTTTCCTGTTGCAGATCTTGAAGGCCAGCCAGACCCTGAGTCATCTTCTGAGACAACATGCTACATCAGAAGTCCATCTCTTGACTATGATTGGACTCAGTCCTGATAGGTGATAAAATTTCTGCATTAACGTTAATTGCTTTCATAACAGTACTTGTTGACTTGAATCTGCAACAAGAAACACAAGAACCCAGAAATGCTAGAGGCGTGTAATTCAAATATCTTTGGCCACTAACAAAATCACCTTTTGGGTTAAGGCTCAAAACGTTTTGATCACCATTTCCACAAAGGACCTCTTCTCTCTCTTACTGATACTGGATTAAAAGGAGAACATTTGAAATGTGTAGCACTTGTGAAATAATACCCATTAAAATTTACATTAGCATCAGACAATTTCAACATACAAAGAGCTTAAAGTAAAAGTACAGTCTGTGGATGTAGAGTACATTAAGGCAAATGCAGTATTTTCTAAATATGCAAAACCACCTAAAATGTATGTGAATTATTGCTTTTAAAGATTACTGTATTTCCAATGAGTTGACGTTTTCTAAATAATTTGCCATTTAAATGATTTGCAATCAGTTTATTCATAATGCTGTATTTAATCACGGCATGTAAAATCGTTACTTAATTTAAAGAAGATGAGACGCCACAATTACAGTTAATGAGGCTTTAAACACATGCACTATGCATTACATTATGACTAAAATTGCCATAAAAACCAGTATTTTATCATTTAAATCAATTTTACAAATCTGTAAAGAATACGAAAGGACTCATAATATACCTATAATGGTGAACTGAAAAATACGGGAGGAAATAAGCTATAATTTACTATCTGAATGCTTTGATAATGTAAAGAATTAAGTTCATCTTTAAAAACGCACATTTTTACAAAGTTGGATTATTTTAAAATGTATTTTGGATCAAAGATATAACCACTTACTCCTAAAATTCTATTGTGACCCTATTTATTTCAAACCCTGTAGAGATGCAGCTAAAAACCTTGAATGATTATCAAGGCTAAAAACAAAGACATTTGTACTTTTTTCAAGCATAACAGCAAAAAATGTAAACGGATGCCTTTAGCAGAAGCTATCAATCTTCTTATATAGTATGCTACCATGGCTGTCTGTTTGTCTGTCCAGGATTTTAAATCACATGCAACTCACAAACCGTTTGAACTATTCACCTGAAATTTTGTACACATATACTACGTGACGTCTACTATCCGCTTTCAGGGTGATGATTGAACTCCAAGGTTATTCCTCATTTTATTTTTATTTTATTATAGAATCAACTCTCAGCAGCTGCCAGCAGGGTGGCCATGCAGCGCATACGTATGGGCACCATTCTCATCACTACCACCTTTGGCATCACTTCCCCTACCTCTTCACATCTTAAATCATTCTTGAGACAGATTGAAAACTCAAATGCCAGTTTAAGTGAAAAATTAAGGAAAACGTACTAAGTAATTGCAACACAAACACTGACTTAATCAGTTTTCATGCAAAAAGATGCCGACAAAAGAAGAGAAGTGGGCCGTTAGAATGGAGAAAAGAAGAGCTGCTCAGGAAGCAGCAAGCGCATCAACCTCTGAGGAAACGAATTCTAAACGTACAGAGAGAGTATGAAAACTATGAATGCTCAAGTCAAGTGTATTTACTGCATGTTATCATGCAGTGCGCCGTTACTGGTTAGTTTATAATTTAAGAAGGTAAAAAACGCAAAGCAACTTTGTACTGAAAAACAGCATTTCTCTAGAAGCACGCAATAGGTTTAATCTACCATTTCATATAAAATTCTTATCAGATATTGGTTGACTCTCCTCAACAATTAATCTAACTGGGCACCAAATCAAAATTTCACAAAAAAAAAATTGCATTATGGGTTGGTCACAGGTTGTTGCCTTTTGGCACACAGGGTCGGTGGGAAAGGGTTGCCACGGGTCATTTAAACCAGATGACATTGCTCCTCATTGGCTGTCAGTGTTGATTCTTCACTTCTACCCCCAACTGCCCCCAAAAACTATGATTATTGGGAGCGATTCTATAAAAGGGAGATTGTCATATTATGGGTTTGCTCACTGTGATTAGCTATTTAACAGTGTGTTAGTCTCATTTGCCATTGAATAGCATTAATTCTTCAAGTCACTAACACAGCATGGTCCTAAAAGCTTGCTACAGAGAAGCTAGCCCATGTTAAGTCTAATGTGCCCAACAGTTGCTGCATATTAGCTCAGAAATTCTTAACTGACTTCAAATCTGGTGACTCCGAAAGAAAGACACATTTGATGAGCAAAAATGTTTGAATGCAGGAGGGTGGATGAACATTGATTTACCCATGCTAAGTAGTCAATTGAGTAATGCAGAAAAAATATACACCACAACAGTAAAATTATATCACTGCCATTAAAACCAGCAAGGATGATCCCATGAACTTATGAGTTATCCACATACTTGTGCACTGCAATATAAGCCTTGCAGGATTTGATGGTTACTGGACGGACAATGTTTTATCCTGTGAAAGTCAACTCAGTCTTCAGTGACCCATTTTATCCACAGCACCATCAAAAAATAGTCAAGCACACTGCCAACCACTTTAAATAGTACATGTTATTGATCTAGCGGAGCAGTGAATTACGTGGACATGTGTATCTAACAAAGTGGTGTAAGGCAAAAAGGCAACATGTTCATAGGACAGCATCATTTCTTTGTGTGCAAAACTGTAGACTGACATTGATATTTGCATACAAGTCACTGCCTGATTGTTGGATATTAGACAGATGTTAAGCCACATGCAGGGCTCATACAGTAACTGCACTGAAAGCTGTCAAGCATCAAATACATGGCAGCATATAAAAGTTAAAATTTGCAAATTTATGAGATATATTACAAAACCAAAGTGATCTCTTCTTCCTGATCTAAAAAAGAAGTTTCAGCTCTGTAGGATATGATTTCTTAATAGGTGAAGCCATGACGGCTGCAGCTATTACCATAACAGACTTGCATATTAAACACTTTTTAAAATATCTTCACCACTGGGGCCTTCAGAGTGATTTAAATGGCTATGTTGTTGATGTCAAGTATTCCCCATTTGCTAAAAACTATTAAAGCAAGAAAAATACAAATTTCTTTAGTTTACTGCACATATAAGGTGTTATAAATTACTCACGACAAAATATACACTGATTGCCACAAAAAGTCTACATGTAGAAGACTGCATTAACGTAGTATGATAGCTGAAGTTTATTTGACTGTTTTGCTTGCTGCTGGTATTTTCTCACCATTAACATTATCACAATGCCCCTGCACAATCTAAAAGTCTGAAATGATTAAACACATTTTAATATTTAGCATAATTTAATGCTAATAGAGGCAACAGAACACAGAATTTGTGTGTCTTAGGACAACATTCAAGGCACTGCAGCTCTCAACACATGAATTTCCCAGGTTGGCCAACATTGGTTAGAGAAGGGCTACCTAAACGATTGTCCTACTGGGACCTTTTATATGGCCCACAAAAATGAAATAAGTTGCATTTCTTCACTCCTTGAATTTACAGTAAGCAATATGCTCGACAATACCCTACGTTCGCCATTTATCAATATTCACAATTTGCTACTCAAGGTGTTTTTAAAGCAGTTCTGTATAACACATATGTGAACCTAGAAAATGAAGGGGATAAATTACATATACAGTTAGGTCCATAAGTATTTGGACAGTGGCACAATTTTAGTAATTTTGGCTCTATACGCCACTAGAATGGATTAAGAAATCCATTCAGACATATCAAGAAATGAAGAAATAATTCCATGATTGAAGTGAAGGCTTTCAGCATTAATTCAAAGGGTTTAGCAGAAATATTATATGATCTATTTAGGAATGACAGCCATTTTCATACAAGGTCCCCCCATTTTCAGGGGCTCAAAACTATTTGGACAACTGACTGACAAGCTGTTCCATAGCCAGGTGTGAGCAGGTCCCTCATTATATCATTCACTATTAAACATTTAGAAGGTCTGGAGTTGAATCCAAGTGTGGAATTTACATTTGGAAGCTGGCGCTATGAACTCTCAACTATGAGGTCCAAAGAGCTGTCCATGCAAGTAAAAACAGGCCATCATTAGGCAGAGAAAACAAAACAAATACATCCAAGAGATATGAGAAATACCAAGAGTGGTCAAATCAACAATCTGGTGCATTCTTAAAGAGAAGGAGCAAATTGGTGAGCTCAGCAACACCAGAAGGCTTGGACAACCAGTAAGACAACTGTGGTAGACAACTGTAGAATTCTTTCCTTAGTGAAGAAAAACCAATTCATGACATTTAGCCAAACCAAGAACACTCTCTGGGAGGTAGGCCTATCATTGCCAAAGTCTGCAATCAAGAGAAGACTTCACGAAAGTAAATACAGATGTCTACCACAAGGTGCAAACCGCTGGTAATCCTCAAGCATAGGAAGGACAGGTTAGAGTTTGATAGAAAATATTTTTATTATTAATTCAGTTTTGTAATAGTTTTTTTTTTGAACAAATGAAATTAAGATCAAGATGTACCAGAATGATGGACAGAGAAGAAAATGGAGAAGAGAAGGAATGGCTCATGATCTGTAGCATACCCTATCATCTGTGAAACACGGTGGACGCAGTGTTTTGGCATGGACAATTAAAAGGGTCACTAGTGTTTATTGATGATATGACTATTGACAAAAGTTGCAGGATGATTTCTGAAGTGTTCAGGGCTATACTGTCTGCTCGGATTCAGACAAATGCTGCAAAACAGATAGGACGACACTTTACAATAGAGATGGACAAAGAGCCAGAACATACTGCGACAGCAAATCAAGTGCATTTCAAGGCAAAGAAGTGGAATATTCTTCAATGACCAAGTCAATCATCTGACTTCAGCCCAAACGGTATGTGCATTTCACTTGCTGACGACAAAACTGAAGGCAGAAAGTCCAATGAACATAAGCAGTACCTGAAGAAAACTGCAGGCAAAGCATCAGTAGGGTGAAACCCCAGTACTTGGAGAAGGCCATGGGTTCCAAACTTCGAGCAGTCAATGACTACAAAGGATTTTCAGCGAAGTATTGAAAATGATTGTTCATAATTGTTGGTTTGTCCAAATACTTCTGAGCCCCTGGAAATGGGGGTACCCTGTCTGAACCTAACCCCATTTTTCCCATAAGGTCAATGCCTCAGTATCTGCAAGTTTTTTTTCGAAGCATAACCCCTGTGGAGGATGAGAACTGACTATATTTAATAATACCTTTGCCAGAGATCATGTTGTATGGTTGAATATCTATGGATGCTGGATTTATTAGTCTTTTGTAGCTGATGTGTTTGTTTGTATGCCAGCTGGGTTTGTCATTTCATTATGGTGCCTGATGAGTGATGGTTCTTCCAGACCGAAACATTAACACATGAGGCATAATATAGTATTTTTTCTCATGAGCAACAATTCACTACAAAATGATCCAATTTATATGATTTTCCTTTTGATATTTTAATGAATATGAAATAACTATTTTACAACAATTTTTAGATGCTTTTAAGACTAATATAGGTAAGGTTTCCATTCTTACATGACGTTGTGTACGTGCTCGTTAACACCTGTGTTGGTATACACTGCTTAAAATGACAGGGTGTAATGTGGAACAATTGTTCAGATTTATTCAGCAACAGAAAAAACAGCACACTTTTAAAAGGATTGAATTATACCCATCCCACATTTTACTACTCAACCACCTGCTTCTGCTCTTAGCTCTAAAATCAGATCCTGCTTCTCAAAGAATTTAGTAGGATCCTACCATGCTGATGAAGCTCTTTACACTGAAGCATTTCATGTAATTCATGTATACAAGAAGGCACTATAAAACATGACAGAGAAGTGGAAGAGTTTTAACCATAAGAGAATTCACTGCATGTATGTGCCAAGATGAACAAATTGCCTTGTAATACTATCATGCCACTGAAGATAACTGCACAGGCTGAAAACTCAAAGTGAAAGGTGGCAGTGTTTTGTCATGCTTTTCATTGGTAAATAATAGTGAGTTATTCAGCATGACTGAGTGTTTTACAGAATAAAGCAAGTGTAGTACTTACAAGGAAGTTGTTTGTCAATTAACTCACTTATTGTTGAATAAACTTTAACAATCTAATGAACACATAGACATACGGATTATATATAATCCCGATCAGGTTGATTAGTGGTAGCTTTCCCTGCCAGGAGGCCATTATAGTGGAAGGACAGTGGGAGACATCCTCCCTGAATCATGTGATCCCCCAGTGCGCTGTGTAGCAACATTCTTTTGATATGGCTCCCGTTTGCACATCTGCAGGTTTTTACTTTTTATTTTTTGATAATGCTGTCACAATAATACTGTTATGTGTGCTGAGAATAGTGAAATTCTCACCATTATGCAACATATTGCAACTCTCCAACACTATGATAAACAAAAAAAGATTATTAAAATATAGAACTTTGTTTCATTTAATTGAAAATACAAATACCTTTAAATATTAGTCTTTCCATTACTGTAACTGGTTAAATTATGTGACTTCTAATCGGCAGGGATGTTAAGCTTCATGATTGTAGCTGCTGATCTCATCGTCTAAGCATGCCCAATTAAAAAACTAGAAATTTCAGGGTATGTCAAAATTAGACAACCATATAACTTTGTTTTTTTATGATGGTAAGTAAAACATGCAACATCAGACAGATGAGCTTCTCTTCATTTTGCCAGGTCCAGAACACCCTTATTCCTCATAACTGCATTATAATGTACTTCCAGGTCAGCCATCATTGGTTCTAAGTTGCACTTAAGCCTGTCCCTGGAAGACTTGTATAAACAGTTGCTGAGTATGTCAGTCTCAGTGTATGGGAACATTACTTTTAAAAATAACTTAGTTACATTACTCATTACTTACAATAAATAAAATACTTACAATAAAAAAATAAATAATTGAATATGGTCCTTAGTTACTTATTATAAAATGTAATACACTACAAACAGTAACAACTTTTGTTGTTACTTCTTTAGTATTAAAAAACTGCACATTTCACTGGTCAGCATTTCTTATTAAACCTAGTGCTTGAAGTAGATGTACGGAATACTGGATTTACTGCATTTTTCACTTCAGCGTACCGGCAGTACATGGATAGCATATCCCGCTCAACATATAAACCTCCACCCACAATACCCCACTACTCTCATTTCTAATTAATGGATAACATCATAGCTATTCAATAATTGATCATTTCTTCATCAATAAAAGTCTATTGCCCAGCATCAAATCATGTAAGTACAACAGTATCTCAGATCACTCTACTCTCATCTTGGGGCTTGAATCATTACGACCTATTATGTCATCTCCTAAATGGCATCTTAACCTCCTGTCATTAGCAGATGTGAACTTTACAGAATTCATCTCTAAACAAATTGATCATTTTTTACAGACTAACACATCCTCAGAGGTTTCCACGGGAACACTTTGGGAAGCTTTGAAGGTGTTTTGAAGAGGAAAAATGATTTTATATCTATCTATTATAAAAATTAAAATCCTGGGAGGGAGACGAGACGTGATCTTCTCGGAAGATAATTTGACGTCCCGTGAGAGACATAGGGAGACGAGACGTGATCTTCTTGGAAGACAATTTGACGTCCCGCGAGAGACACTTTTAACGTCACGCAAGACAAGGCAGTGAAACAACATTTAAAACAAGTTCACAGACATCTAAACAAGCAGTTGTTGGAATGCTTTTGGCAGATAGACATCATGTGCTCCCAGCTCTTAAAACAATGACAAGCGACAAGCAGAACACGCAGCTTGCCAGCAGCAGCAGCAGGAAGCCAGAAGATGATCCGACCACTTCTCCTTAGCGTGTGATCAGCTCCCCCCCACCCCCTTTTAAAACGCAGCTGGCACAGACACGAGGTGACAAAAGGACAGCTGCTGTACAGGCTTTTAAATGATCAACGTGCAGTGCAACATAAAGAACACGCAGCTCGCCAGCAGCAGCAGCAGATCTGACAGCATCTCCTTACCGTGCGTTCAGCTCCCCCTTTCACAACATGAGCAGCGTTATACGTCCTGCGAGAAAGACTTAACCATGCCCATGGCCGGAAATAAAGGACAAGTATTGTTTTTACAAAAGTTTTAAAGTAAAAGTGAAAATAATGCATATGTAACAATTCCCATGAACATAAAAATCTCTTTAAATTGCATATCCGGTAAACCAAACCCGGGGGTGGAAGAGCGAAGCAAGCAGGGGGCGGGGCCCCAAGTCTCATAAAAATAAATTGGAGACCAAGAAGACATGAGAGTTAATCAGTGACATTTTCAGAATGGATCATAAATATGCCATGTATTCAAAAAAGACACTTTACAGGAAAAGACAGGCTCCACAATCAGAATTTAGTTCCTTGACAAAAAACTCATCTTTAAATGGCAAGATCATTATTTTGAACATGGGGAGAAGACTAATAAGGTTTTAGCTCAACAAATCCACATACAGAAAGTTCACAATAACAAAAATTACTAATGCACCATAAAATATAACACATTTAAGGAATACTAGAATTCCTTATATTCAACAGAATTTAAAGAAGATGAGGTATAATCTAAGGAGTTTTTTGACAAAACCTCGGACACTCTCAGAACAACTGTATGCTATAAACTCACTCCAAAGTGGGAAAGCAGCAGGCCCTGGTCGCTACCAAGTGGAATTTTATAGAAAAAAAATGTTTCAACTAAATTAGCTTCAATAATTTTAAACAACATTCATAGAAGCTAGAGAAAATAAAAGTTTACCTCAAACTGATCACCAAAATTTATTACTATTTTTCCAAAGAAAAATAAGGACTTGCTACAATGTGCAACATAAAGATCAATTTCCCTTCTGAATAATGATGTTAAGATACTCTCCTAAGCTTTAGCTAGGAGTGAGAAAGAGCTTCTTTCTGTAATGTCACAAGACCAAACCAGATTCATTAAAGCCAGACACTCGGCATCAGAACTTCGGTGCCTGTTTAATTTAATATACTCAGCCATGAAATCTAACACACCAAAGATCTTACTATCTCTGGGCACTGAAAAAGATTTGAATGGGACTATTTCTAAACCACATTGCCATTGAGCCATTCACTATTCATTTTTAAAATACATCAGACATAATAGAGGTTTTATCAGAGAAGGACTGGAAAAGAAAATATCACTATACACAGATGATATGGTATGTTATAAACCAGACTCACAACAATCTTTACCATTAGTCCTTACATGGAATCAAAATTAATTTTAATAAAAGTGCTTTTTCCAATGCACTCTCTAGCACAACATACCAGACTGAACATCTATCCATTCATTCTGTCAAAACAGTTTAAACATCTATAGAGATGGATCACAAGTAAATATAAAGATCTTCTTCAATTCAATTCTGGTAACCACATGGAAAAAAATCAAGGTGTTATCAGATGGTCTGCCCTCCATCTCACCTCAGCGAGCAGAATCAATACTATCAAGATGAACATCTTTCCTAACCTTCTATTTATATTTCAGAACATCCCTATATACATCAATAAATCATTCTTTAAGAAACTTGACTCAATCATAACTTCATTTATCTGAAATTCAAAATATCCACAAAAATCGAAAGGTGATTCTACAAAAAGCTAAGGCAAAAAATGTCATAGCACTACCTAACTTTCAATTTTACTACTGGACAGCAAATATACATCTTATAAACACCTAGAAATCGGCACAAATTAATGAATTTACACCATCCTGGTCAGCAACTGAAATTAAATCTTGCTGTACTTCTTTATATGCCTTGCTTTGTACCCCAATATATACTAACGTTTGTCAATATACCAATAATCCAGTTGTACACCAATCACTCAGAATATGGAACAAATGCACTTCAAGGCAGAGAAGTCTTTATCTGTTGCTCCTCTACATGATAATCACCTTTTTTCAACCTTCTCAAACCTACCCAGTATTTAATTTTTGGAAAACACTCAGAATTAAGACACTTAGAGAACTGTATATAGAGAACATATTTGCATCTTATGAATAATTACATCTCAAATGTAACTTTTATTAACACGATTTTCAAATTAGAACTTTTGTTAAAAGAAACCCACACAATTTTCTAGACCTCCCTCTCATTTCTGCCAGAGAGGCAACACTGATCAGTCCTGAAGATATCTGACAATATCTGAATAATATATAAAAAAATCTCAAAGTATCTTCCCTTCAACAAACCTAGAGTATGGTGGGAAAAGAACCTTTTAATTAACATCTCAGAAAAAGGAGTGTAAGTCAGCCATTCATAGAATACAATTTAGCTCTATATGTGCCAAGTACTCAATAATTTAACTTAAAACTTTCATTGATCACAATTATCTCGTTTAAAAACGTTAAAAAGGTATCTAGGGTAAGTTGCAGCTAGCAAGCGTTGCTATCGCTTGGGGAATATACCAAATTAATGTCACTTTCAACAAAAAATGTTTAAATACTTACCATAAAACCTTGGTATCACAATCACACCAAACCCATTAACAGCTGTATTTGTTGTACTCCCAGATGGGCTTAAAGCGGATAAGGACAAATTGTTTGTAACAGCCTATACCTAGCTATACCACACTACTAGTACATAAACTTAAATGGAAGAATTCCAATCCAATTTTTGTAACTAAGGGGGTAGCTGAGATTCTATATTATCTCAGATTAGAAAAAAATCAGATTCAAGCAAAGAGGATCTGTCCAAAACTTGACAAGACTTAATTAAACAAGATTAGAATAAGCAAATCATATAGTGGGAAAAGGAATTTTTTTTCACTCTGCTCTTGGCTTTTCTCTCTCTTTCTCTTTCCCTTTGGTGGGGGTTGAATTCTTGTTTTGTTAGGTTTTGTTTTTTTCTCCATTTTCATTTTTTTTTATTAATTCTCTGATTCTTTTGCATTGATTTTGAAGTTATTTCTTGTGTAAGTTCTATAAATTTTATATGTTTCATTGTATAAAATTAGTTAAAAATACGGTCGACCCTTGATATACGACCGGCCTGACATGCGAACAACTTGATTTACGACAAAATTTTTGTTTTGAATTACGACCTACCTCTTGCGTTACGACCCGAATGCGGTCATGTGTATCCACTTGTGCGATTGTAAACAAACAGCCGAGATCGTTTGTAAGCGTCAGTCGGAGCCCAGATACATGTGTTTGTGGACGTAATTTCGGTCAGTGCAGTGATTTATATAATTTATTTTGATAATTGCTAAGGAAGGAAGCGAAGGTAACGAAGGTAAAGAAAGCGATCACAATCGAAACGAAGAAAGAAATTGTGTGGAAATATGAGAGTGGCGTTCGTGTGACCGATCTCGCTAATATGTACAGCATGTCGAAATCCACCATCTCAACAATTTTACAAAGAAAAGATTTGTATAAGGAAACTCCTTCCAAACAATAACAACTTTCCATTTCATTATCCTCCTCCTTCCTTCCTGCAAGCCAAAGATGTCAACTTAAATGGTGAGTACAGTATGAAATTGTTGTTTCTGGTAGGCTAGGCACTTTTTATAACTTTTTGGTTAGTACATTTAGAAAAATTATTGGTGTTTTTGGTAAATTATGCACATTATACAACCCTTTTCTATTAAAAAAAAGTTAAGTAAGTGTTGCTGTGGGAGGTTCGGAACACATTAAGGGCATTTCCATTATTTCTTATGGGAAAAAAAGTCTTGACTTACAACCAACTTGAGTTACAACCAGCCCTCGCGAACGAATTGAGTTCGTAAGTCAAGGGTCCACTGTATATATATTGTGGCGGAAGGCCAGGGCCCTTGCAAGGCCGGGACGCCCCTTCAGTATATGTTCCAGGGGAGCAAGCATGGGATACCCAATACCTTCCCCGGGACGCTAGATGACTCCCGCAGGGCTTCATGGGAGTTGGGAGTTTGGTGCAGCCCTGTTGGGATCCGCAGGTGCTGCCGGGGGTGCTGCAGCAGGAGCTGCTGGGCCTTTATGGGCAGTGTTTTCACCACACCCGAAAGTGCAGCCAGAAATGGGCAATCAAGCACCTGGAGCACTTCCGGGTGCTGCATAAAAGCCAGCAGCCACCACTCGGGAGCCGGAGTCAGGTGGAAGTGGACAGAGATTGCCTGGGAGGAGTTGGAGGCGATAGAGAGAACAAGAAGAAGAAGAAGAAGGAGGAGAATGAAGTCTAAAGGACTGTGTGTTGGTGATTACTGCACTGGGGGTTGGGTTTGTAAATAGGGGTTGCAATTAAACGCATTTGTGTTTTAAGACATTCTGTGTCTGCCTGTGTGTGTCGGGTCCGAGCATTTCCACAATATCTTCTTTTATAATACGCTACCATGGCTATCCTTTCGTCTGTCCAGCTCGCAAACTGTTTGAACTATTCACCTGAAATTTCATACACATATACTACGTAACGTCTACTATCCACTTTCGGGGTGATGATTGACCTCCAAGGTTATTCCTATTTTTATTTTTATTTTATTCTATTGTAGAATAAACTCTCGGCAGCAGCCAGCAGGGCAGCCATGCGGTGCATACATACGGAGGCCAGTCTCATCCCTACCACCTTCGCCGTCACTTCCCTTACCTCTTCATTTCTTAAATCATTCTTGAGGCAGATTGATGACTTAAGTGTTAGCTTAAATGAAAAATTAAGGAAAAAGTACTAAGTAATTGCAACACAAACACTGACTTAATCAATTTTAATGCAAAAAGATGCTGACGAAACAAGAGAAGAAGTGGGCTGCAAGGGTGCAGAAAAAGAAGAGCTGGTCAGGAAGCAGCAAGTGCAACACCCTCTGAGCAAACGAATGCTAAATGTACAGAGAAAGAGTATGAAAACTATGAATGCTGAAGTCAAGTGTATTCAACTGCACTGCTGTTATCATGCAGTGCGCCGTTACTGGTATATATACAGTATATATATATATATATATATATATATATATATATATATATATATATATATATATATATATATAATCCCAATCAACACTCCAACAGAGAATCCTTCCAACAATCCACTATGTCTCTTGCTCTCCAATCTAATGTATGGATGTCATCTGGAAACTCCAAGGGGGTAAAGTCCCTGCTCGATTAAAACATCATGTAAAATTTGAAATGCGTCACAAGGAGGACCAAGAAGCTGGCAAAAACAGACATTATTGCCACTTACTTGTTTCCACTTCAGGTAATAATTTCTCTTAAGACCAGACATGAACCTTCTTGTGTTTTACAGAAACATTTAGTCCATCATATGCTATGAAGGAAATAACATCCATCCCCTTTTTCCATTCCCAGCCCAAGCCCCCAAAAATTCACAAGTATGAACACAGGCCACTGCAACACCAGATCACACTGTTTCAACGAATCTATAACAAAGAGCATGAAAACTAAACTGACACTTTATTGATTGGTTTCTGTTACTGAACACAGCAAACAGCATAGTCTTTTCTACTTGGATGGGTGATTGGGCCCTGTTAAGGTCTGCACTGCCCACCACATCTTGCTGCTGTGATAATCACTGGCTCTCTGTGACCCTAAACTAGGCAGATTACATTGTCCTCTCAGCACACAGCAGATTAAGTGTACTGTATACTTTTTAATACTTTTCACCTGATGCAAGTTATGCATTTCCTTTTTTTAATAAAACAGCAGCTCATGGCTGTTTTTTTTGTGGTTTTTTTTAAGTAACACAGCTATTTTTACTTTAAGAAAATAAGTGTTATGTTACGCTACTCATTACTTTAAAAAGTAACAACTAAATAACAAGTATTACTCCCAACACTGGTTAAACTACATGACTGTGGGTCCAGGCAGTGCATCGCAACTGCCTCTGACTCGTAAATATAGGGTTAATTAAATTCTGCAACTGAAAATGGCTGGAAAAGTCATGTAATGAAACACTGCCTTAGGACAACTCTGTTGCTATTGTAACTAAAAATTTGGCATTAGGGAACTTCCACCTGGAAAAATGTACTGCAACAGTTAGAGTGCACTACTCCACAGGCAGCAGCTACAGAACTCTCCAACCTGGTGGCCACTGAGACCTTGAGAGTCAATCCTGATCCTAACAGTAATTCTGATTATGCTCTCAAAGTAAACCCAGGTCAGTTTTAAAAGCCAATTCATACCAGAGCTCTAAGAAATATGGAGTATGGAAGGAAGTTGGAACAAAACTTTAAAAGATAAGCAGATGCCTGTGGCCAAAGATGGATAAGACAAATGCTGAGAGAAACAATGAATTCTGTTTGGCCAATTCATATTTTTGAAACCTACAGATGCATGAGCCACGCCACTACAGGGACATAGTACAACACAAAGAAGAGCAGTCGGCTTTTATTTCCATGCATACTATTTACCAGACACTTTTTGTTCAAAGGATGAACCAAAGGTTCAGGGACAGGTTTTTACCCTCTTAAAGCTACTCAGCATTTATTATAGCCAGCAACAGCATGACTTTGTACTTAATGTCTGGGTTTGCATACATTCTCTGTTGTTGTTGATACACTACTGCCACTACTCTGTGGGAAGACATGCAAGTAAAGGCTATGTCACATTATGCAACTTTTCCAGCAATTTTCAGCTATAGCCTTCATTTACATAACCTTAGGGAGTTGGAGTAAGTTGGCTGCATGCTTCCATGAAGCCAGTTGTATAACATGACATAGCTAGTGTCACACACATGCACATGGCAGCCAGCCACAGGGACCAAAAGAAGGGAATTCCAAGCCCGGCCGGGAGGTGGCAAGGTGCACTCAGCCCTCTTATTTTGTCCCCGCAGACCAGACACGGGAAACTCTGCCCGAGTGCGAAGACGTCAGTTTCACCTCGCCTCTGAGGATATAATTTTCTGTCCCGGCCTCTGAGGACATCTCTTCCTGTCCCAGCCCCAAGGACAACATCACTTCCTGTCCTAGCCCCGAGGATGACATCACTTCCTTAAACAGCCCTATAAAACCCAAATTCCTTCCTCCATTGATCAGTTCTGTTTTGGACTTGATTCACAATTGTATTGAAAATGTACCTTTTGCAGCCAAGGTCAAGTACACAGGTAGCTGCCCCAAACCTTTGTCTTGTGTCGAGGCTCATCTTTTCACACTGGAAACTCATTGACAAAGTCAAACATCTTTAGCCTTTAGTAGGGTGGGCAGCGTGTGCATGAGAGCTGACAACCAATAAATGCTAAGCCGGAAGTACAATGCATATAATGCAGTGAGAAGGTAGAAGAAATGTGGGTGTTTTGAACAGAAGAGAGGCTCATCTGTCTGTTTTCTCGTGTTTTACATATCACGACAGAATGGGGAAAAAAAGGGCTGAGATTGTGGCTGAAATCACCATATCTGGTAACCCTTCATACAGCACCAGCTCTACTGGCTGTCACAAAAGTAAACAAGTACAACGATGCTGGATGGTCACCATGCGATCTGTAAAAGTGGAATGGCCAGCAATTTTCAGTCATTTAAATTGATACAGCAGCATAATCAACAATTGTACAAGTACTTGTAACATTATGCAACTTCTAGTTGACATCAGTTTAAGAGTCACCTTGTACTGTGTACAAAAGACGATAAATATGAACCTGAAGCTGAACTCCCAAACCACACCTCTTTGCATCTTTCTTTTACAGTAGGACCAAAACATTACTTATAACAAGTGTGGGAGATGGCCGGCTGTTCATCCCGGCCAGTACCCCCAGGCCGCTAGATGGAGCCATCCCTGTAGCATGGGAGTGCCCCAAAGACCAGCAGGGAATCATGGAAAATGGTGTTTTTATTCCCGACCCTGCTGGACACCGTGGGGCCCACCAGGGTACGCTGCAGGGAGGCCCAAGGATTTATATGTGCCCTATAACCCGGAAGTGCGTCACAATCATTGGACTTTTAATCTGACCCAGAAGTGATAAGGACTCATGGACTGCTGGGCTGTAGCCACTTCCGGGTCGGGGAAAATAAAAGGACTGTGGGAAAGCCCAGACGCTGAGCTGAGCTGGGAGGAAGGGTGGCGAAGTGTATGGGAGAGGAGGAGTGATTATTGTTCTTGATTATTGATTATAGTGTATTTGTATGTGTAGTGTGGAGTGGAGGGTGCTTTGTGCACAGTATTATTATAAAATAAATAATAATTATAGTTTTACCTGGTGTTTGGAGTGGTATCTGAGGGTTCAAGGGAGCTCTAGCGCCCCCTACTGCTACACAAGGCATACCTGTACATTTATCTATAGTGTTGTACATGAGTGTAATGGCTTTAGAAGGTATTCAGTTGTCTCCACCTGATTAGTGCTGAAGATTTTTTATAAATAATTTAGAAAAAATGTTCTTAAGTGTGTTTTTACTGAGGCAATTCTCTAATCTAGTGTCTATAATTAGGCTCATTAAGCTGCCTACTAAATACGCTAAAGGCTAAAAGTCTATTTCAACTACCCAATAATGATTATTGAGTCATCTCATTAAGCAACAGTTAATACTCATCTTGCACACAGTCATGTTTAAAATGTTCTATAATGAACTAGCAAAATATGACTGAAAAAATTCCACACAGTATATATGGCAGGAAAATATTTAATTAACCAAATTAAAAAAAATCTTTAGTCTATTAACATATGTTCAGACAGCTGATATTTTGAATGAATGAAAATATCAATGATTATTCAAGAAAGCATGCAACAGTTTTCACATTTTTAGGGAGATTTCTGAAAAATTGTGGACAGCTCAGTTGCGGGACTCATGAGAGGGTTCTCTTGTAGATTTTCAAATAAAAATGGAATTGGCATTTATTATGATTATTTTTATGTTTTGTCCAGTCATAGCAGTGATACGGGGATGGGGTTGTTCTCCTTCAGATATTAGAGAAAAATGCTAGTTAGTTTTAAACCTGATCATAGCTGTATCTTTTTTCAAGTGTTCAATTTCCTTTGCCGAGTGTGGGGGAGATGTACATAATGCACATGTCCCATGTGGACATGTTTCAGAAGCACCCAAGTTTGCAAGCAGCAACAGATATTTATGTACATTCACTGCTTAAAGTTGCACGTATCTTAATTATTTAAACAAATCTAATACATTAAATTGTTCCTGTAGTCATTCATCTCTCCATAAATTATTAAATCATCTTACACCAGTTCAGAGTCACAGGTTCTGGACACTAGCCAGGCAACATTAAGAGCAAAAGAGAAGCAAAATTTGGTTAAAGTTTGAGATGGACTAAAAGTCACACACACTGTGTGAAAATGTATAATGTATTATTTATTTATCTATTATAGCATAGTATATTTTGCACCGCGGTCTTGAGGAATGTTCTTTCATACCACTGTATGCTGCAGCACTGTATATGGATGGTAAAATAATAAAACCACTTGACTTGACTTGTATACATATAATTTGGGCTACATTACAGGGGCAGTGTCGCTTGCTCATCTACATCAGCTACTATAATTAGTTTCATGATTGTTAACCTATTGGAGTTTTTTTTTTTTATTTTGATTTGTATATGACTACAGTAATCCCTCGCTATATCGCGCTTCGCCTTTCGCGGCTTCACTCCATCGCGGATTTTATATGTAAGCATATTTAAATATATATCGCGGATTTTTCGCTGCTTCGCGGGTTTCTGCGGACAATGGGTCTTTTAATTTCTGGTACATGCTTCCTCAGTTGGTTTGCCCAGTTGATTTCATACAAGGGACGCTATTGGCAGATGGCTGAGAAGCTACCCAGCTTACATTTCTCTTTCTCTTGCGCTGACTTTCTCTGATCCTGACGTAGGGGGATTGAGCAGGGGGGCTGTTCGCACACCTAGACGATACGGACGCTCGTCTAAAAATGCTGAAAGATTATCTCCACGTTGCTATCTTTTGTGCAGCTGCTTCCTGAAACGACATGCTGCACAGTGCTTCGCATACTTAAAAGTTCGAAGGGCACGTATTGATTTTTGTTTGTCTCTCTCTCTCCCTGCTCCTGACGGAGGGGGTGTGAGCTGCCGCCTTCAACAGCTTTGTGCCGCGGTGCTTCACATACTTAACAGCCAAACAGCCCTATTGATTTGTTTGGTTTTTTCTCTATCTCTCTGACAGCCTGTGCTCCTGACACGCACTCCTTTGAAGAGGAAGATATGTTTGCATTCTTTTAATTGTGAGACAGAACTGTCATCTCTGTCTTGTCATGGAGCACAGTTTAAACTTTTGAAAAAGAGACAGATGTTTGTTTGCAGTGTTTGAATAACGTTCCTGTCTCTCTACAACCTCCTGTGTTTCTGCGCAAATCTGTGACCCAAGCATGACAATATAAAAATAACCATATAAACATATGGTTTCTACTTCGCGGATTTTCTTATTTCGCGGGTGGCTCTGGAATGCAACCCCCGCGATGGAGGAGGGATTACTGTATATGCATTTTGTTAACAATTTGAATTCACCACTGATTTCAAGACTTGCCTCTTCTGCAGGGGGAAAATTCAAACTGTGCAGTTAATTCTTTCATTTAAGAACATTGGAATACATGTCTTTATTAAAGATGTAGCAATTTACATCTTAAGTGTTGAAACAGAAAAAAAATGTCTGTTTGCCAAAGTAATTTATGGATCCATATTTCTTATACATCCAAGTCAAATTGTAAATGTCATGGAACCCCTGCTTAAGATGCTTTTTTAGATGTCAAAATATTTCACTAACCTGCTGTAATAGCCTCTATAAATTATAGTGCATCACCTGCCAATAATAGTCATTAACCTCTTTAATCACTGCTGGGCAATCAATGGTGATGGTTAAAAAGGAGTTCAGAAGAAAAGGCAAACCAAAAGAGTGATCTATGGTGTAACCAACTCAACACTCCAAGCCGATCCTCATACTGCAGGTACAGAGTGGACTTGATAACAGTGGTAACATTCTACAGTGACCTACACAGCATTGGCGAATGACCGTGGAAACTTAATTAGCATGGGTGTGAAAAGTGCTCACATAAATGGTAGCAGAGTATTACCTTTTTAAAGGCAGAATTCATAGCATCACTGTAAATAGTTTCACATTATATCTGTTCATCAAACCCTGCTTGTAATCCCTTTGACAATTATTTTTCTTTGGTATTTTAGGTTGAGATAATAATGCAGATCATTTTTGTTGGAGTTTACTTGTATACTATGCTCAAGTAGGATTGTGTATTTGACTACGCAAGAGATTGATGAAAGAGAGAGGAGAACACTGGATGCTGGAATTACAGAGCAGCTGTGGTCCCTTTTAACAATCGACAATGCACACTCACTGCCTACTTTCACTTTAAAGATAAAGTAATTCCAATAGAGTTCATGCTCTGGCCTATACGCTCAAAAAAAAAAATTGCAAAAAATTCAGCCCTCTGCACACAATTGAATATTAAAACAAGAAATTTATCAGACTCCAATTGCCAATCACTGTGCCGGTCTAATTATATTCATCTTCTTAAGTCTGCAAGATGTTAACTGAATTTTTTACCTAAGACATAATACTATTTCAGTCAATTCAATCCACCACTTTTCCTGTGGTTACTATGGAACTACAAGAGTAAATGGTTACCACAGATAATTTTCATATATGTAGAAATGTTATAAACATTAACTAAAAGGAAAACAATTTTAAAAAAGAAACATATTTGCACCCTAATTCACCAAAAATATATTTTTAACCATTTACAGTACTTATTAAGCATACTGAAACCAATTTTATATTTGCAGCAAACATGAAGCCTATCCAGCAGCAACAGACACAAGGCAGGACCCAATCCTAGGGGATATGTGTGGTATAGCGGGTCTGTGGCTTAATAAAAGGTGGCTGATTTAATAAATAAACAATTAATTGGCCAACTTGATCTTTGTGGGTTTGCGTGCCCACATAGCTGCAGGGGGGTTGGTGGAGTAATTGGGACGAGATTCACCTGCACATAAGGGTGTGGCCTGTCTCAATTGCTTCATTGGTTTCCTGTGGTGCATGATTGGCACGCTGAGCCCACCAAGGCATATAAGGAAGATTGATCGGGAAAACAGAGGTTAGACATGTAATCTGTTCAGTTAGCCAAGGAAAGGTGTTATTTTGCTTTACTTCTCATTGCATCCATAATGGCTAACACAGAACAACACCCTACTACTACAAAATTATGAAAGGAATTAGAACAGTGGATCCAAGCTGTTACTTTAAAATGAGTTCAACAAGAACATGAGGACACAGTTGGAGATTTGTTAAGGTTAAATTCTACACCAAGGTTAGAAAGTTTTTCTTTACACAGAGAACCACAGGCACACAATATAAGTTACCAAGTAGTATGGTGGAGAGCAGGACTTTAGAACCCTTCAAAACTCAACTTGATGTTATTCTGGAGAAATTTGGTAGATAGGATTGGTTATCTTTGTTGGGCTGAATGGCCTGTCCTCATCAAAATTTTCTTATGGTTCTACTTGGCGGTCATGTGGGTGTGGTAGACAAAGTCATCACATTGGAGCTATCTAAGAAGTTGGCATGTACCAGCTGCTATGCTACCAATGGGATATATTTTCAAAACCAAAACAAACTTTGTGTGAGCTATTTAGGGAAAAGATCATAAGACTAAGGCTTGAGCTAAGATGATTGCTCTTCTTGTGCCTTTTATCATCTACTCCCTCCTGCCTAGCCACTGACAATTCTTTTGAATTATGTGTAAAGAAGCTCCTCGTTTCCATATGTTATTCTCTTTGAAATAAATGCCCCTGTGACTTGCTATAGCCTTTTCCATTGCAGCCACAACAGTGGGGGCCACAGCCTATCCCACAGCATGAGATGCAAGAAAAGAACCAATCGGGAATGACGCACAAACCCTTTGAGGGGCACAATGCTCACATGGTCCTTTTCTTGCTCATACCGACGTTATTCAGAGTCAATAAATAATCCAACACAAACCTATTTAAGATGGAAGCCATAGGAAGTTGATGGCGTACAAGTATCATTTTTAAAAATTCAAGATATAAAATATTCCTGAAAGCAAAGAAGGCTATGAACATTAAAGCTCAGTCTATTTTAGAAGCCACTTTATAACTGAAAATGGAACATTTTGATAAAATCAAATTATGCACAAATTGAAAGGAATATCCATTTAAAATCAAATTTATCAAGTTAAATAATGTGATGCATTAATATTTTTTTTTCTTTTGACTGGGATTACTAAAACCAATTATGTTAATTACACTCACTAGTGAAAATGCAGGAGAAAAATATGAAATTATTATTAAAACAAATGCAGAATACACTGCATTTTTTAAATCTCTTTACAGTATTTAAAAAATGAAATTATTTTAATAAAGATAATGTGATTGAATATTTCAATTCAGTTACTCTTTGATAGTTAAACAGTTCGTTCATAAAGGGCACAACAGACTGCCAAATGCCAAGCCACTTGCACACAAACATTGAGTCCTATCCTCATTTCACATTAACTAACTCCCAAAAGCTTATGCAAGAGCCTATAGGCTGTTCAAACAGACTGAAAACAGTATGCAAACATTAAAAATACAAATCCATAATTTCATTTGGTTTTAAATTTGTGAAGTCTAGAAAATGTCACAAAAATGAAAATGAAAAAAAAATAAAAGAAAGAGTTTTAATTTTACACACTAGAATTCTGTCCTTTGATAATCTTGAAATCAGCTTATGCGCCACATGGTGCTGTATTTAGTAATGAGGACATGCAGTTTAAGGAAAAAAAGAAGAACTTACAAACTGCCAAAAGCGTCTTATAGAGCTGATCTTTACACAAAGATAAAAGTAGATCAAGATGCACAATAATGAGAATAATCCTTCTACATTCTATGGCTGTTGTGAACAAATCAAACTAGGGAGCTAAAAAGTACATCAAATTTGACTTGGCTTAACAAAGACTAACACCTTAAAAGAAGCATTTCTAGAATGCCATTTTCACAATCCTGGAATGATTGATTATGCATACTCATTTCTTATATAGTGTGTATGGTATTATTAACAAAATACATTTTTTCTGCTCTCCCCATCGTTTTCCATTCATCCATTAATTTCTTATACCTGCTATCTGTGTACATGCATTTTATGCAGAAACCAGAAATGGAAACTTCCAGTTGTCAATGCTCATAAAAAAGTGTATTTTCATTTTCATTTTTAAAACCTTCACAGATGTTAAGTTTTAAACCAGCAGAAACTCTAACTAGAAATGAAGATTAAAATTATTTAGAAAATGTTTGTCATTGCATATTGTGTTATAAAGAATGCAACAGAATCGTTCCCAGACAGAGAAAGTGAATGAGCCCAGATAATGTCAGTCCCTCGGGAAAAATATCTGAAATAAATGAACAAATCTGTTGGATTTTGTCCTAATAGAAATCTCCACTACAAGCTCACATTTCATATTAGACAACTCCAAGATGACTGAAACAGATGTCTTCCAGCTGCCATATGTTCTCACAGCTTCCTTTCCATATTTCTATCGTCAGTTATGAATTGAATGTAATCTTTGCACCCTTGTTTCTACTTTGTTTTACCATGGACTCGCACCACAAGGCATCACAGTTCACAGATTTGTACTGTGGTAAGTGGCGATGGTCAATCACAAACCTACTCGGAAGCAGCCCCCTACAACATAAGTTAACAGAATAACCATCATGCTCATGTGAATAGGGACTGCTTCTAATCAATGCAAGTGGAGCGGTATCTTGTGATGTTAGCTGAGCTCACTCTTACTCAGCCCTCACCTTTTCTGTGAGGCATCACTGCACACTCCACTCTCCAAAGTGCAAATCCTTCCAACTACACCAAGAGTTTTGCCATGGACTCACACCACAAGCCATCACAGTTTACACATTTGCACTGTGGTAACTGATATTGGTCAGCCATGAAACTGTAATGTCTGGCTCCCTACAGTGTAAGCTAATTGGAGAATACCCATGTGCATGCAGTTCTGATTGGTGATCTTTTTAAAATTTTGCGTCTTTCTGAAACTAGAAACACACTTTTGGTGTCATCTTGGGTTGTTTTACACCCAAGGAATCTAATGCTGTAATCAGAATTTTAATGAGAGTTTCCATTTTGAAGTTCATTTCTTGTTTACTATCTTTTTTCCAATGCCATTTTGTTTTGGCAATAGGCGTTGCAATATTGCAGAATTAGAATTGTCTACCTTCATGGAAACTTTCCCATGATGCACCAGAATGGTGTCACTTGTGACGTCATCAGGTGCACCGATATAAAATATTCTCAAGCAACCATTTAGTGTCTGAGATTGGACAAAGTTTACAGCAAATTTTCTGTTGACTATTTTGATTAGTGGTTTTGAAACAAGCTCTGCTTTTTGACTTTTAGTTTGCTTTTTGGCTCTAAAGATTCTCTCTTTTGGCTTACGTTTTTGACCCTCACTTTGCCTTACGACTCCATTCTTTCTCCTGATTCTTTTCTTTTTTATGGACTTACTACACTTTTTGCAGTTGGTGCACATGCAAGCATGGATCACTTCTAAACACTGCAAAAAGAGTACTTCCTGGTCATGTCAGCTGAGATCTCTCTCATTCAGCACCCACTTTGTCTCCACAGCACTACACACGCATTCAAACAGCAGAATCTTTACAGATTAAAAGCAGAATTACATTCTAAAATAGTCAGTGGCAGAGTGATCCGTTTCTGAACTTTCTCTTGCACATTTAATAGATCACTTCAATAAATGAATTGTCATATATTGGTGCCTTCACAAAAGGTCACCATTATCATAAATGTTATAATCTGCTATATACAACTGTAACAATATTCTTGAATTTACAACTTTACTGATGTTCTCTTAATTGCTTTATCAGAAAACGGTACTACAAATTCTAAAAGTGCATGGGAACTGGGTTCCACAGATTTTCAGTGATTCGTCAAACAGTGACGAATGGTGTGGTGTGTGTGGGGTGTGTGTGGTGAAAATACGGCATTTACCAGTCAGTCAGTCATTGTCCAACACTCAATATCCTAACACAGGGTCACAGGGGTCTGCTGGAGCCAATCCCAGTCAACACAGGGCGCAAGGCAGGAAACAAACCCCGGGCAGGGTGCCAGCCCACCGCAGACTGCGCACATACACACACACACACACACACAACGGACAATTTAGGATCGCCAATGCACCTAACCTGCATGTCTTTGGACCGTGGGAGGAAACCGGAGCACCCGGAGGAAACCCACGCAGACACGGGGAGAACATGCAAACTCCACGCAGGGAGGACCCAGGAAGCAAACCCGGGTCTCCTTACTGCGAGGCAGCAGCGCTGGCATTTACCACTTGGACAAAAATTAGATAGGCACCACAAACACTCATCTTAGCTGGCTGAAGCCTCCAAAAACCTTAGTACATTACATTATCTTTTCAAATGCTGTTATGACCTTGTTATCCCAGTTTTGATCTAGGGAGTATTCTCAAAGTACACATTTTTATAGTGATCATGCAAGTAACAAGTTTTCAAAGAGACTCAAAACAGAATATAAGGTAAAGGTCATGGGAAGTCATATACAGTAATGTTGCTGATCTCAGAATGGTACAAAGGAGGACAAAAATATGCAAAACCATGAAATTTACTAAACAACACAAGATATACAAAAAGATGAACACACGGAATAATTCAAGTACAAAAAAGAAACTGAAAACAGTAACGTCTACACAGGCGAGTCCCTGTTTACCCTTTGGGGTGACTTGATCACTTGCTCAACACTGCACCATAATAAACCACTCCCAATATTTCCTTTCCAACTCCCTCTCTAAAGCCTGGACTCATTATCTGTCACTATTCAATCATCAGCCCGACATCACATCCCAACTACAAGCTCAATTAGCCTCTAAGGTTAGCTCAGTTTTAAAAACCATAGTGGAGTTACTTCAAGAATGTGTGGAAGCCTATAATTACAAAACAGCTCCATCATGTCGCTCCTGGTGTCACTTCATCCCAGAGCCTTCTGTTGCCCATTCAGACACCTTCTCAGTTGCCTGCACATTTAGAACAGAGGGCACCATATCCTACCTTTTCTACTGGAATCACTTTTCCCAATGGTCAGAAGTGGTTACCATCATAGCTTTTCTCTCCGTCATTTCACTTTCCCCTCTTAGCAGAGAGTCAGACGACCCTTGCAACTACTGGTCACTGCCTTGTAGCATCCAATAGGAACAAAATTTGTCTCAATTTAAGGATGTACTTTCTCTCTCTTACTTTCCTTTTTTACTGTTGGTGCTCCTACCTGTTGTACATCTGGTGCATCATAAACAAATATATGACAAGGTACTCAAGCTGGCAGTGCCCATTACTTCTGACTGTCGTGGCAATGTGCATTTCCATTGCCAGTGCAGATAAACCTCTTAGCATTTGTCCCTTATAAAAGCACTTCCCATGTACCATGCTGCCTTCTTCTATAATGACCATACCCCTCCTACATTACCATAAAATATTCTGTACCAAAGCAACTAGTCTTCTTGCTGCTTTTTAAAAATATTTTTGTAATATAATAAAGATCCATATTGGTCACTTTATAAGCTGGATACAAGAAAAAACAATTTTAACAAAAAAATGGAAAAACTGGTTTCCATAGTTTGCAAAAAAAGTAAAAAGAAACAAAGAAAAAGAAAAAAATCAATTTGTGAGTGGTAATACATTTTTATATCAAACAAATCTATGTACTATATAATAAAACACCAAGTGTATGTCCAGTCCCCCTGAGGAATCTGATTGGTCAGTTTGACTTTGATATCACAACAAAAGAGAAATGTGAGTGTGAGATGTACATGGACAAGTAAAAGCACAAGCTGAGAGAGTTGCCATCAAAAACATGAAGTTTAAAACCAGACAGCAGGTGTGAAAGGTACCTCGAATATAATGACAGTCTGCAAAGTGCACTTTAGGGGAACACGTTCAGGAAAGGCAGTGCCAGTGAAAAGAGGTTCAGACATGTGCAAAAACAAAGGAAAGGCGGTGAAAGTACATGTGGGGGCAAAACATAGCAAACATTTTTAAATTATTCTATTACTTGTCTTTGACAGATACCATGGCTAGGTAAATACTGTATAAAAACAACCATTCTGTACTCCCATACACCAAAAGATTTTCCTTCTGGTGGCCAGATTCCTAGAAAATATGTTGAGATTGCAGGCAAAGGATAAAACACAAAAGGTCTGAATACTATGCTGGCTGAAAATTAGAAATGTATTAATAACAGCAAATTAAACAAAAAGTTATCAAGGGTCAAGCAGTCAATTAACATGACATGGAAAGCTAAGTCTAATTCATATCACACCTTCAACTTGTTTTAGGCATCCAAGATAATCCATCTATTTAGTGGGTGGCTGTGCATAGATTTGGAAGACTCTACAAAGTTTGATATGTAGGGAGTATTATATGGTACATTATTTTAATCTGCAAGATCAAAAATGATGGAATGCAGAGAATTTCTCCATCAAGAATTTTGGGGAGTTTGTTTACGCACATAGGGTCAATTTCCTGGCTTGATAGAGGTCACATATCAAAGTTTCATTTTAGATTAGGGGTGAATGACTACAAAATTCTGATCACTGCATAAAAACTTAATGATCATCAAATATACAATTCTTTTTGTTTACATATAAAAGAAAGGTAAGTGCTAGGTTTCTTTTGTTTAATTAAATGTTGTACAATGTACTAAAAATAAAAAGTCACTTTGTTTGTGACCCAAGTACTGTGGGTGACACCTCAGCTCTACACTGGAACAGTGTGAGTTTTTTTTTAGGATAGAAAGCTGAAAAATTAGCAGAGTCAATACTAAATAGCAACGATCCAAAGATGCATGCTACAGCAAAATGTTGATATGTGCCAAATGAATGTTATTTGTATGAGATGAGCATTGTGCATCCCTTTGTTTCACTGTTGCTTCATTGTTCACTGTGAATCAGACAGTGTACAGCTGTGTCACCTTTACCACCTTATTTTAAAACCTGTTTAGATTCAAGAAATTTGAAAGAGCTAAAGTAAAAAATCTGAAAATGATCAAGACAGTTGTAGACTTTCATACATCTTTACCCAAATCTTTGGGAACTGGTTCACTTTTATGGATTTTATAGTATGTACATGACAATTTTCTAGCTCTGTTCATAAATGTTAACTCTGAAAAATTGCAGGAACTAAATTTGGTCATGACGTGTGAAACTCACAATCAACTTTCCCTGAATTGTTGGCTTGACTTTGTTCATACCATTTGCCATATAAATTTAACAATAACAGCCTTGGCCAGTATGACTGTGTGAAGGCCATCTGTCCACAAGACCCACTGCACCAAATCCTGTGGGACACTGTCTGGAAACAATGAGGAATAACATAAAACCATAGATGTTAGGCAGAATATATCCAATGGGAGCTATTTGGTCCTTAGGCCTTAGAACCCCTGCAGATTTTGTTCATTTTTGCAGCAGAACTTTTTTTTGCTTTGTTTTTACTGTCCTCCCAGCCATCTGACTGTTTCATCAGACTCTTATTTAGAGACTTACAATATGATATTATACATAAGGACACTACTTTTATACTAATTACATATCTAAATCATTTTTGTTAGTTATTCATTAACATTCTTACCTAATTTAATTTGTTTTTCTTTGACATCTTGAAAAGCTCTTTGAGCTACATCCTGTGCATGAAAATGTGCTTTAGAAATAAATGTTGTTGTTGTTATTATCAGAAATGACTTTGTACAATCAGAAAAGAGAAGGCAATTTTATAATCAATAAAGAAGCAAAATGTTCTTGAATATCCAAAACATTTTCAAGCAAAAACATTCAGACTAAACTTCAATCAAGTTGAGGTCACTTTTGTAAGAGCAGGGCACTATGGTGCAGTTGGTAGCACTGCCAAATCAAAGATGCCACTGAGATTGAATCTCATTCCCAGTCATTGTCCGTATGGAGTTGGCTAATCCTTCTCATTTTTGTGTGGGTTTCTCTCCCACATCTCCAAAGCTGTGCATAACTGCTTAGGTATCCCTAATCTGAAATTCCAAAATCTGAAATTTTAGGAGCAGACCTGATACCCCCTATGTTCCTTCTATTTTTTAACCATTGAGCAGATGTGAACAACATATGTACAGATGTCAAACAGATTTATTCATTCTGAGCCAGGAGGGGTAGGTTGTCCTCCATGAAGTGCCACGAAGCTAGGACATATGATCAATGACTGGGTTTGGGTTCCCCATGAAGTTGCGAGGATCACGAAGAACCATCGCTCAATCGACTATCAGTGGAGGGAGTTCCCCGTAAAGTGCTGCAGTGCTGGAAGAATGCTGTATGGCAGTTTCAGTATGCTGTGTGGGGGTTTTGGGAGCAAAATGATAACATCTGCACTATGCGTTAATGGAATGTCACTACTTACGGTTAGCAAAAGCAACTTAATTCTTTCTATGTGCCCTTATTGCAATATGAATGCAGTAAACTGCTCTGATTTCTTTTTTATGTTGGCATTTGTTATCTTCCCAAACACATTTTATGTTTTATGCTGTACACCCAAACCATACAAAGACTAAATGTAGTGTCTTGTCAGTCAGTTAATGGCTTCCACCACAGCAGGCATGATGGAAAGAAGGTTTGCCAAGATACTCCTGACCTGTCATTCAAGTCCATGAGTTCAAGTCCAAGTAGCCAAAATAAAAAATGATGAAAAAAAATCCATGTTCTTCAGTGCAAATACACAGAACTGGAACTCCTTTAAGGGAACTAAAATACAGTCTGTACATCATATTTATCATTTTTGAAGTTTGATATATTTGTCTTGCCAATGCACATTATATCAACAGCTCAGTGACAAGGATTTATTATACGTGTGACATTTAGCTGGTTGCGCTACATTTCCATACTCAATCAATAGTGTCCCCTGCAATGGTGTGGGTTATTTCCACACTAACAGGTCCTTCCAGGAGCCTCCTGAACCTGCCACCGTAAATAACATTACCAAAATGAACTGGGCAAATGAGGACACTCACACAAAGTAAGGGGTAATGCATAAGTGAATAGTGCTTATATTAAACTCCAATAAATCAACTGTCCAAATTAAAGTGCAGTGCAGTCTTCCACAAATCTAATAAATAAATAACCCAATAAAAAGTCTTTGTGCAAGTGGAGGTTAAAGAAAATCCAATAAATATATTAAATTTTAAACAACGAGGTTAAAAGCCAGAGACAGTCCACAAAATTTTGAGTCCCAAATATGCCATTTTAAACCTGGCACCTCTTCCCTTATCATGTTCAGACCTCACAGGTGTACTCAACAATCACATTCTGCCTCAGGTACCCATTGCCCAGCCGTCGCCAATCCTGGGGCACCACTCTGAGCAGCATACGTCCCCCACCGCCTATCCCTCGGCATCTACGGGAGACAACGCATATTGAGCCACCTCTACTCCCCAGAAATTGCTCAGTAGGAGTGCCCTTTCTTCAGCCTCAGGCTCCTGCAGCTCTGAAGCCCATTCCCGACCACCTGCCCCTGGCTCCTTGAGGCAAGGGCATTCTTGCTCTTTCCCGTCTCTCTCTCTTCTACCCATTTAGCTTCCATTTCTTCCCCATCTTTCTCACTCACTGGTCAATATATTTTGCCTCTCCATCTGGCATGTGGCTTCTATTTTATCTTTCTCTATAGGCATAGCACCTCGATCGTGAACTGTGGAAAGCCAATGACGCAATTACAACAGAACACACCCTCACATGCAGGAGTGCTCCATCTGAGTCACCACACCAACCTCCAGCAGCCATTTTAGCACACACACCCATGGAGATTTAAAAATGGGCTCCTGATTGTTAAGCAGCAGACCCACACTACCACTTCCCCAAGATATCTCATTATATATTTGTAAATATTCCAAAACCTGAAAATATCCGAAATCCAAAAAACTTCTGTTCCCAGGCATTTTGGATTAGGGTTACTAAACCTGTATTAGGTGAACTGGTAATGCCAAACTTTGTGGATGTGTGTATTAATGGGACTGCAACCCTGTCCAGGGCTGTTCTTACCTTGTGCCCAGTGCTGCCATGATAGGCTCCAGTTCCCCTGTAAACCTAAATTGAGATTAGCAGACCTGAGAAAGCTATGTGTATTATGTCATGCAGAAGCATCATTAAAGCACAGTAATTTTGCTTAAAATATTATCAAATTAAGTTCAGATAACTTTGTGGACAGCCAAGTAACTGGTGCTGTAATGAAATGGTAATTGGAAGTATGGCCAAGATCTTCAGGTAAGCTGATAGTGCACAATGCATTTTAAATTGTTAAAAATAATGTTAAAACTATTGGGATCATGCTGCAATTAACATGCATATGAGTCTTAACAAGTATAGTTTACTATATCTCCATTACTGCACTGGGTATACTAGAAACATAATTTGTGTATTAAAAAAACACATACACACTCTTTCAAAACAGATTATCCAAGTGCAATATTAACCAACTAAGACAAGCTATGACAAGCTCAAATTTTGTTCTGCTAGAACTCTGACTAAGACTAAACACAATAACCACATTAACCCTCCTCTGCTTCAATTACATTTGCTACGTGTACAGTATTTGATCATGTTGAAAACTCTCCTTCTGACTAACAAAGCTGTTAATATGAACACCATAAATTATTTCTCATGGCTACTTGCATCTCACCAAGCAGCCAGATAAATGAGGTATTCTGATATCAACCTTCTCACAAATTCAAACACTCAGATGATGCTCATTCTGTTTTTTAGCTACTACTCTCCTGAACTCTCTCTTTTCTTATTTCTGTACTATCACAATACTGCTACAGCATGTCAGACTGTTCATCTACTTCACTGTGTAATGCCAGCAAACTGATCAATGAATATTTTGCAAATCAGTGGAAAGATGAATGCAGTCAAAAAACAAAATCAAGTCAAAAATTGGGAACTAATAAATCTGTTGCCAAACCCATAATTGTAACATGAATTGTAATCAGAAGGGAATGCTGGTAATTTCAGAACCTACAAGGCAAAGTTACAGGTTCTAGGACTAAGAGGTATGAGCTATGTGTAGACATTGAAGAAGATGAACCTTTTCAGTTTAAGCAAACAGAGATTAATATGTGACATGAATAAAGTGTTTACATTTATGAAGGGAATTAGTTCAGTGGATCTCAACTATGTACTTAAAAATAAATTCTGCAATAAGAAAAAACATTGGAAACCTCTTAAGGGCAGATTTCACACAAATGTTAGAAAGTTGTTTTTCACACAAAGAACCACAGACACATGGAATAAAATTACCAAGCAGACTGGTAGAAAGCAGGACTTTAAAGAACTTCAGATCTCGACTTCATATTATTTTGGACAATGCAGGTGAATAGGATGGATGAGCTTGTTGTACTGAACTCAATATTCTAATCATAACTGCTACAATTTCCTAATGTTCTAATAACAGGTTTTCATCCAAATCTTAGATAATAAGACACCCATTGCACCAAGGATATTAAAAGCTGCAACCTCCAAAAACCTACTGGCAAATGGAAGTTTCGCCTTGATGACTGGCCCCCAGAAATGGGGGTTCTAACAAACAAAGCAACATGGTGGTATGGTAGTTCAGAATAATAATAATCTTTATTCTATAAAAGAATAAATGACAACACGTGTAGCTGTAAATGTTATCGGATATTAAAATCCCCATGATGTATTAAACAAATAACCAATGCTATAATATTTTCTTTATGTTATCTGAGTCGTAACACACTGTACTATTCTGTTTTCCTTACCTCATGCAAATTTCAGCTATATTGCACATAACGGATTTGACAGCTCTAGCATTTACTGATTATTCTGAAATGTATCTTTATTGGCTACACAAACCATCTTGTAATAGTGTTCTATGAATTGTCTCTATATGATCTATTTATCGATTATGCTAAACATCTATTTCATCTGGTACAGAAACATTTTGGCAATACAGCAGAGTCTCGCTTATCCGACATAAACGGGCCGGCAGAATGTCGGATAAGCAAAAATGTCGGATAATGGGAGGTGTTAAGAAAAAGCCTATTAAACGTCAAACTGTTATAATTTTACACATTACGAGCCTAATACAGTGGAACCTCAGTTCACGAACATCTCTGAACACGTACAAATCGGGTTATGACCAAAAAGTTTGCCAAACTTTTGCCTCTGTGCACGACCACACACTCGGTATAGGAATAAGCCAGTTTCCCTTTCGGTTTGTGCACGCCGATGATTTCCGCACGTGTTCAGTCTCTCCCTGTGCATTCCCTGTGCAGCGAGAGAGAAAGAGAGCGTGGAGAGAAAGACACAGACAGACACATACACGCACGAGAGAAAGAGAGACACACGCGCACACACACACACACACACACATGTGCGCGCGAGAGAGAAAGAGAGACACACGCACACACACGTGCGAGAGAGAGAGACACATGCACACACACACGCGCGCGCGCGCGAGAGAGAGAGACGCACGCACACACGCACACGCACACACACGCCAGAGAGGGCCAGCCACATAATCCACTGTAATCATGTTTTACAACAAAACAACAGAAAAATTTAACTGAAAAAATGAACTTCGCAACAAAAAATAGACTACGCTCACGCTTGCAACTTGCAGTTCTTATTGCCGATTGATGCGTTTTTTTTTTTTTGCAGTGGGACGTCGGATAATACAGAATGTTGGATAAGCGAAGGTTGGATAAGTGAGACTCTACTGTACTTAATATACCATAGCAGCAAATCATATAAACAATTTTCTTCTTCACAGTTTCATTGAGTGACTTGCAACAAAAGCTGTTTATCAGATTTTACAGAACAAATGTAAGGTTACACAAAACAAGATTGCTCCGCTAGTGCATCACCACTAGCTATGACTTTTACTAAGTACTAGGAAACATGCAGACCTCAGGACTTCAAATAAAGGTGATACATGTAGATCACATTGAATATTTCCTTTTGGCCACATATTGTTTTTCCAATATGAAAAAATACCACCCCACAGTAAGCACATCACCAATCTAACTTCCAGAAGTAGTGATCATCAACCAAATATTAACATAAGGATGTAAAAGCAATGTTTGCTAATGAGGAGAAGTTGTGAGCATCTAACCATCTCCTCATTTGTCAGCATACACTTATCTGTCATTGTCATTTGTTGTACTCTGTACTGTGGAGTATGTGTGGCATGTCAATGAACCATAGAATTAGCCAGCTATTCAATGGCTCTGGGTTCAGGTTTACTTCCCGCCGTTCTTCATCACTGAAGCACCTCCTGTGTTTGGCTTGACGCTCAGGAGATTTCGCCACTAAAGTTTTTTTTTGTGACATGATGGTGTGTAGCACTGTATTTTGTGATCATAGTGATAAGGGTGGTGTGAGGACAGGAGCACAAGTCAGTTTGCACAAAAACCTGTCTCTCTTTGTCATGCGTGCATTCTATTTCTCATTCTTGATGCTCTACAGATGGCACTTCTGTTTTACTTCTTCTAGCTGTGAGCAGCTTGAGCAATATGCTTGATGGTCAGTAGATCTTGCTGCTGCTGCTGTTGTTTTCCTTTCTGCAACGTCACCCTCTGGAGCAGTTTGCCATTAGGAAGACAGAAACCCCAATCGGTGATTGCTGTTACCCAAATTGTTTGCTTCTCCAGCATGTATTACCTCATAAGCATTCAATTAAGACTATGACCAAGGTTCTAGCCCCAGTATTTCGCAAATAATCATGTGACATACAGACAAAACTGTTAGCAATCTATAGATACTGTATATAAAATGCATATTATATGGGAACATAGTTTGGGTCAAATATGGTATATACAACGGAGTTCCTAACATGAAACAGATTAGTGTGAATAAACAACTGTTTAACTGACACAACATTAGCTGGTTGGCCCCTCAAATTCCTGCCTTCACCTTCTACTGTCTTGGAAATACTTAACATTGAACACAGGATACCACAGCCACCTGCCACCATTTCATTCACTTCTTGTCAGACTCCCTCATAGCCTTTAATCCTCCCAATTTAGGTATGAAAAAATGTAAATGACTTCAGAGATTATGCAAAAACAACAATGTTCCTGATTCAGCTGGCTTTCAGATTTCTGTTCTTGACCTTACCAATGAATACAAATTTAAGAACCAAAATTATAAAGCAGCAAAGTAAAAACAATACTAGAAAATTTACTGATATTCCAAAAATCTCTGGGACTGTCATCATAAAGCTAAAATGTACATATGAACAGTCTTTCAGGGAAGCAGCTGCACTGAAGCAGTAATTAAAGTGAAGAGTTTTTCACCTATCACACGCATTCTTAAATGGAAATGCCAACAATTACAGCCTAAATTGAGAGAACAAAGTCACAAGTGTTTATCAGCCTGCAGTGAATGACAGAATACAGTTAAGGAAGACTCCATGCAGCCTGCTTTGACAAATAAATTAATGGATTAAAATAGAAACCACCCTCAAGTTTTAATCACAGTAAGAGCTAAAATAACAAATACAGAATAGGAAGTGCCTGGCCAAAGTCCATGTAATATTGATAGCAATTAGTTTATGGATTTTGCCAGTTGAAATATAAAGGGCATAAACAGCAATCAGATTGTAGTCTAGATCTATGTCACAACATGTATTGGTTAAGTATAAACAAGTTTAGTTATTACTTTTGAATTCATGTTTTTCATATTTTTATATATGCCCTCTTATTTTTGTAATTATGTTCTTTATTTGAAATGTGCCTCCATTCCATGTATTTTGTGGGTGGAGCCATAGGAGGTGGGGCCACCCTCACATCACCGTAGTTGGGTCTGACTGCCATTGTCCGGACACCACAGCAAGAGATTGAGCAAGTGGTTCACAATTTTAGGAGTCTTTTTTGTAATTTCTTTTTATTACTTTTTGTTTTGCTGGTTACAAGATTTTCTTGCCTTTTTTTTTTTTTGGATTTGCCTTTGGGATTTTAATATTGGGACTTGGTTACCGTGGATTACCTTTACGAATTTTACGAAAGAGCACTTTGCTCTGTTTTTCCTATTTTGTTATATACATGATCCTTTATACAGATTGTTTGTTGCCTGTTTGTTTACAAGCCAGGAGTTTGCAATTATCCCAACCCTTATAGGTCATTAATATATTTTGGGTTTTTCTTTATATTTTAAATTGTTAAGCCAGTTTTCACTATCTGGGGCAAACTGGACTGGGTGTGCACATCTGGGCTGGCTAGTGAAAGTACTGGTCTGCCTTTATGGGTCTTTTGGAGGCGTCTACCTCTTTTTGTATGTTTGTCACTCGCTCTTTATACAACTACCCCCTGTACTGTACATTCCACTTTGATACATTTATTGGCAGGTGTAATGAGGATGAATTAAAATTTTTAAGTTTGTTAAATAAGACTCATCATTTTTAAATGTACATTTTTATTTTAGGATTATTTACATAAGATATAGCTTTTAGGAGAATAATTGGGGCCAAGACAATAACTGTATTATAAAGCTCATGACAGAAACCTAATAGTACTTGTTTATATTGATTGTGTATATTTAAACAGGAATTTAGAAGAACGCTGGGAGAAACAAAATGCACAAGTAACAAGTAGTCCTGACAGGCTCTTAGAAGCTGAAGAGGACATGGCACAAAGGCCAGCATCCATCTATCCATCCATTATCCAACCCGCTATATCCTAACTACAGGGTCACGGGGGTCTGCTGGAGCCAATCCCAGCCAACACAGGGCGCAAGGCAGGAAACAAACCCCGGGCAGGGCACATACACACACACACTAGGGACAATTTAGAATCGCTAATGAACCTAACCTGCATGTCTTTGGACTGTGGGAGGAAACCGAAGCACCCGGAGGAAACCCACGCAGACACGGGGAGAACATGCAAACTCCATGCAAGGAGGACCCGGGAAGTGAACCCATGTCTCATTACTGCGAGGCAGCTGCGCTACCCACCGTGCCACCCACAAAGGCCAGCAATAGAAATAAATTTTTCAAAAACATTGCAGGCTAAGTTTGAGACTACTTTAGAAGAGGAGAAAAAGGAGCTGTTAGATCGGTTCCTCTTTTGAACCAGCAGCTAAACCAACTGACAGAAATAGCAATGTCTTCTTGAAAGAGTGTTGCATTTTAGAGTGCAGTTATACAAATAGATAAGAACTCTGGGAAAACATATGTACATGTGAAGCAAATGTTTTCCTCTTTACTCTGTACACCTCAGACTATAAATACAGCGCAAGGTCATGTCAGAAGTATTCAGTGTATTTGTATGGGGGATGAGAGTATAGAAGTCAAGTGGAGAAGTTTGTTTCCTGATGCAAACAGAATTGTCAGCATCGTAACAGCAGCAAAAACAAGGAATTGGTTATTGCCTTTTGCTGCCCCAAACAGTCTTTATGTCCGGCGAGTTTTCAAGGAGTGGATGTGGAGCACTGCTACAAGTACCAAGGGATCCATATCAATGACAGATTGAAGTGGTCTCATAACACACAGGAACTAGAACAGAAAGGGCACAGCAGACTTTTTTTTACCACCCTTTAACACAGTTAGTGACATCTTTCATATCTGTGATATCCAGTTTCATTTTCTATGTGTGCTGGGCTGCTAACATCACTTCAGGAGAGGGCCACTGAATCAATAAGCTAATAAAAAGAGCACTTGGAGGTAGAAGCAAAGGAGAGAATTAAAACAAAACCGAGTGCCATTATGAACAATGCCACACATCCTCTCTCTCTGACACACTAACACTGAGGACTTTCAGCCAATGAATCATTCAGCAGATGTGCATAAAGCAACATTACTGGGACTCCTTCAGAACCAACAGTAATTCACCTGCATAATGCCTCAAGAAGATTTTTCTTTTTAAATTTTTTTAAATTTTCTTAATTTTTAATAATCCTGGCATGTGTGTATATATATTAATTTATCTAAATTAAGGGCTTCTGTAAAAAGCCAAAATTTCCTCCTGGTGTCAAATAAATTTCAATCTATGTTTTATTGTCTATTTGGATATATGTGTTTACGTTCAGATAAACTAGCCAGTGTGTATATGCTTGTAAGTAGATGTGAAATGGGGACTTGGGAATTGTGTTAATTAACTTGCATTTCACAATTAGCACAAAACAGTAACTTAAGTTTGATAGGCAACAAGAGCAAGGGACATTCTCAGACTCAGATTTTTGACTGAAATCACTTATTAGAAATACTGTAGCCATCAAGCCACATTATAAGAGAAGGCACCTCTATTGGCATAGCGCAGTCACCATACAGCTTTCAAGAGAGACAGGTGACATACGGTGTTTGATATCAGAAATGTAAAACACAGTACTGGTATTAGAAAGAGAGGGCACAGGCAGTTCTGAAGGCCGCATTGAAACATCACGCTGTCGAAGTACAAAAATACAACACAACCTAAAAATTATAATGCACTGCAACAAAGAAGAAAAGAAAGGCTATGCCATGATGGTGCATACTTCTGAAAAACACCTTAGTTCGTTTAAAAAATATGACCCATTAATTTAAATAGACAATCCTTTTTTGGCTACATGGACATTGATTAGAAATGTTAAGGATGCATGTCTTCTTTTACTTTTGACTTCTAGTATTTGATGCCTGTTTTTTATGAAAATAAAATAATCAAAATAAAATAAAGTATCTTCTCATTGGAACTGCCTTGTTTACTGATATTATCTACCCCATTTGGCTTGTTCTGGTGAGCTGTAGATTTCTTGTTCCGCTATTTCATAGGTGATGATGAGGGGGCAAACAATTATAAGCATTAGGTCTGCACAATTAATCTTAATACATAATTCGCCTGCCTCCTCACTCACTCACTCACGTCCGTCCGAAGCCGAATGCGCAGTTGCCTTCTGCGCACGTCCGAAGCCAAATATGCAGTCGCCTTCTGTGCAGCTGCCCGAAAAACCTTACGAGACCGACATCCAATCCCAACATCGCGGCAGGCGGTGGATTTACGGCCGCAAAAATTCAAAGAGAAAGGCGACTTCGATTAAAGCTCTAGAGGCCTGAAAGGCGATTTCGACTACAGCTCGAGGCCTAATTACGCATTCTGATTCAATTGCGCATTCATTCAATACACCTATATCAGGTTTGTGGTGCTTATACTTATTACTATTCCATATTGTACTGGAACATTCATCATTCAATATTATACTATAGGCCTGGAAAATTCATCAATTAACAGTACAAGCCTGTACAGTAGTGAGTAAAGCGGACTACAATTATTACAAAACAACTTCTTCATTACTTATCATTTGTTCTTCATACACTGTTGACACAAACTCGTGCCTGTTTCATCGTACGTTGTCGAAACGGGCTGTTTGTCTAGTCTTATATAAATCGAGATTATAACTACTACTTCTTCGATACACTAAACATAGAAAATAATGATTACTGCATTCTGTTTAGTTCAGAGATCTGGTCTAAACAACAAATGAGTGTAGTAATCAAGGGCAGACATATCCCCTAAACATGAGTTCTCTGGAAAATCACATGTGCTCACACTATAAGACTAATTATCTAAATGCTAATCTTACACGTGATGATTTGTTGCAAATATTTTCTGGCTTTGACATTGGAATTTTTAGCTACACACATGACCTCTCCACAGCATGACACCACCTAAAATGCACAGGAATGCACAGCCAAAGCACAACCAACCTTAGTGGAAGAAAGTAAGGTAGCAGAGTTGGGACTCTCCTCCATTTCAGGAATTATAGCTTTACCATTCACTACTAGGTATGTTTCAATAAGATGGATGAGCTTCAATTACTTATAAGCTCTAGAACTGACTCTTCATTCACTCTAGTGTTTTATTTTACTGAGACTTGCCTGACTGATTTAAATTGCGAACAGGCGTTCCACCAACCTGGGCTCAGTCTTTTTAGAGATAATCAAAGTTATAGCCATGCAAGTAGAGGTGGCAGAGGGTGTTTGTTTATTAACAATTTGTGGTGCACAGATATCAACATGGCCTATGTCACATGTCCCTAAGTTTCTGACTTTCTAAGTGACAGACATCAGGCAGTGAAGATGGGCAAATATCAGTCAGGGTGTCTGACCCTGAGCACAGAGTTCTCCTCAGGGCTGTGTTCTGTCTCATCTCCTCTCTCTGTCTCTCTCTATACACCAATGACTGCGCCTCCAGTGATCCATCTGTTTAACTGCTAAAGTGAGGTGCCATAACATAGGAAGGTCGATTGGCTGGCAGTTGGGGCATCCTCAAGAATCTTGACTTCAGTTCAACAGAAATGATTATTTATTGGGCAGCACAGTGGCGCAGTGGGTAGCACTGCTGCCTCGCAGGTAGGAGACCCGGGTTCGCTTACCGGGTCCTCCCTGCGTGGAGTTTGCATGTTCTCCCCATGTCTGCGTGGGTTTCCTCCGAGTGCTCTGGTTTCCTCCCACAGCAAAAAGACATGCAGGTTAGGTGCATTGGTGATTCTAAATTGTCCCTAGTGTATGCTTAGTGTGTGGGTGGGTGAGTGTGCCCTGTGGTGGGCTGGTGCCCTGCTCGAGGTTTGTTTCCTGCCTTGCGCCCTGTTTTGGCTGGGATTGGCTCCAGCAGGCCCCCATGACCCTGTAGTTAGGATATAGCGGGTTGGATGATGGATGGATGGATGGATAATTATTTATTTTAGGAGACACTCCTCACCTCCTACACCCCTGGTTAAAAATGTTGTCACTGTCTACAGTGTAGAATCATTTAAATTTCTTGACACCACACTCACTCAGAACCTGAAATAGGATTGAAACATTACTGTTCTCATCATAACAACTCAACAGCGAATGTTTTCCTACATTAACATAAAAAGTTTAACTTATCCCACTAAGTGCTAGTACAATTTTATAGAACTATTGCTGAAAGCATCCTCAATCTGCTATAGTAATGCATATGCTCATTTGAAACAAACTACAGCACATTATTCGGAGAGCAGAAAAGACTGTACTGGACTTCACTAAGGTCCTGTATGCATCACAGGCCAGGAAACAAGCTGGAGATATAAGGAAGGACTAAACTCACCTAGTCAACTATCTCTTTCAGTTACTACCATCGAGTAAATTTAACACCAAGAGAAATTCCTACTAACTACATTGCATGGCAATAACAAGTTAATCTATTATATTAATAAGGAATACATGCTGAAAACAGGATGCGTGCAATGCTGCTTCTTTAAATTAACGCACCTTTCATTACAAAACTTTCCTCAAGAACACAGATGCCACCATCCAAGGACTGGGTCTGGCTGCAGCCTGTAACAATGTGTTACTATCTAAATACTTCTTGAGTTTGCTATATGTTCACGTTGTTATATTTCATGTGTTTACATTCATGTACAACAGAACTATAAGATTTTGTTTATATTAACAACTTTATCTAATATTATTGTCATTCAGCATTTTATTATCTTCTTTAATTTTGCATACACGTGCAACTTTTGTTTTCTCAACACAGCAGAAACCTCAATTTTATATTTCCATGTTGAACATTTTCCTACATTTTGCATTTTTGAAAGGCAAGTGGAGCTGACGACTGTTTTTTCAGAAGTAACATATATTTTGAAGAAAAACGGAGGATAGTTTGCATTATAAATATATTATCTCATATATGAATGTCTACTTGTAGAAGTGTGTGTGTCTGTCTGTCTGGCCCAGAAGTGAGAGGTGGAGTCGGTGTAAGGGCTCCACCTCCGAGGATACACAAGCGAGGCCACTACATCGGCAGAACGAAACTGCCAAAGAGTCACTCACTTAGCCGCTAATACAGAAGCGAGGTGAGCACATCGGCAAAACGAAACCTCCAAAGAAAGACAAAGTCACTTAGCCGCTAATGCACAAGCGATGCAAGCACTTCAGCAAAACAAAACCTCCTAGGAGAGAGATGCCCAGTGTAGTTCCTTTCAAGTACCTGACATCTCTACAATTCAATTTTTTTTTCTGACAATTTCAATAGTTTTTAGGACTCTGGGCTTTTTACAGCACAGGCTTACACAGCTAGCATATCATATGTATGTGAATATCTGTAATTTACTACATTTAAAAACCGGGACATTCTGTGCTGTATCTTCACTGTAAAACGTAAAATAAAAATATTAAAACATTAAATTTTACATTTTTCAACTAATACACTATTTAACAATTTCATACTAACAATTTCTAAAGTGGCTTCCTGCAAAATAGAGGTTCTACTATACTTTTTTTTTTTTTTTTTTTTTGTTCTTTATTTCGTCTTATACGATTTCTCGTATTAGAAATTTGTTAGTTTTCGCATACCCCTTGGGGTCAGAGCGCAGGGTCAGCCATTGTACAGCGCCCCTGAAGCAATTACAGGTTAAGGGTCTTGCTCAAGGGCCCAGCAGAGTAGGATCTCTTTTGGCAGTGACGGGGATTCGAACCGGCAACCTTCAGGATACCAGCGCAGATCCTTAGCCTCAGAGCCACCACTCCACCCAAACAGTATATAAACAGAATACAGTATATGCAGTTGACAAGACAAGGTGCATATTTTATAGTACTGTTAATTGAGATTAGTAACTGAAATACAGGTAAAATTCTGTTACAACGAATATCTTTACAATGAAATTTTCATTACAACAAAGTATTTTATGGTCTCGACAGTTTCCCCATATGACACAAGTCTATAGAAATCTCGTTACTACGAAGTAGATTCAGCAGATACTGTACATTTTTATTAAAACGAAGTGCCCAAAAGACCTTGAAATGCTTGAATGAATCATCCACAGAGCTGTTAGTTCTGTGGTCACAGCTCAGTTGTGCACAACGATCCCCATGCAGAAACATTGTAAAAAAATGTTCTTTCTTTGAACTTTCCTCGCACTGTTTTTTTGCTGTTTTTGTTTTCGGTGGTTTTCATTGATTCCTTTTGCTTATTGTTTGTCAACATTTGAAAAACATCCATTGGAATTTAACTCATTGTCACCCTCCTATAGAAACGGCAGACACGAAAAACGATAACAGTTCATAATTGAAAAAAAAAATTTTACATTTTTGCAGCTCTCGATTACAGCACAAAGAAGAAAGACGTTGCCAGTGAATTCGGAATTTCGCCTTCGACACTGACAACTTTCTTGAAAGACAGAGCAAACAAAGAAGAAAAATCTTGGGTTGCAAACGTCGAAAAAGCAGTTTTTATGTGGTTAATTTAGACTCATTCAAGAAACATTCCTATTAATGCGGCACTCATTCAAGAAAATGTGAGGTTTCTACACTCTCTTGGGACCTCCCCCAACTGGATGACACGTTGAAGAGTGTCCCGAAGTGCGATCACCGGGTCTGTAGAAGACTGTTTATCTGTTGCCGGAGCAACAGCAGGCTCACAGCTCTGATGCAGCTCGGCACTGAAGCAAACAGAAAAGATCTCAATGGGTGATGCAAGGAACATTGTAAATGCAGGTAATAGTATTACTTGGCCACCAACCTAGTCACAGCCCTGTCTGACTGCTGTGTCTGTTTATAGGAGAATGGCAGGTCATGCTACAATAAATAACCATGCTGTTTCTGTTTCAAGCTGAATAAAGCTGGTTTTGCTAAAGTACTGAGACTCAGCCTTGTGTTTTGGGGTGTAAGACAGGGACTTATAGCACAACCACAATCTTTTAGGATTCGTTCTGTGGCACCTCACTTCACCGCTGTGAGCCTGCTGTTGCCCTGCCCCGGCAACGGACAAACAATCTTACACAGATGCAGCAATCGCACTTCAGGATGCACTTCAGAATGACGTTCCCATTTGGTGGGGAGTAGGGGGATCGCAAAAGAGTTCAGAAACCTTACAATATGAAGAAGAAGAAGAAGAAAAGGATGATTCAGCTTCTGATTGATAACTGTGCTGCACACAACATGCTTCTGCATTTAGATAATGGTTGCGGTGAATTCTTCCCGCCCAATTGCACAGCAGTGCTTCAGCCATTGGATTTGGCATCATTCACACCCTGAAAGTACATTATTGCAAGGAAATGCTTAGAAAAATTCTCGTCAGCATAACTTGTAGACAGGAGAAAATTAAAATTAACGTGAAAGAAGCTATTGAAATGATTGCAAATGCCTGGACACAAGTTAAAGAAAGCACTATAGTGATAAATACAGAATCTCATTACAACTAAATACTTTTTAGGTCCCTGGCAGTTTGTTGTAACTGAATTTTACCTGTAAATCAAAAGATATAATATCAAAGGTATTAATCATCAATTATTAATTTTGTCATAATCATGCAACCTTAATAAACATCTTAGCAGGAGGATCTCCTGACCTCTGTTAGATTGCCTGTGCAGTTCTTTTAAAGGTGGCAATCTGGGTGCCAAAGGATATGGGTGTCCCAGCAGCTGTGCACCTCGTGACTCTTTGCCTTTGCTATGGTTTTTGAAAATATAGCCCTAATAGCATTTCGACTGCTGTAGAATTTAGGCATCCTGACAGGGGTGCGGCTCATGAGTGGAGCATGTCCCTTGCTAAAATATTGACACTGAGGCAGCCAGCTTCAGCCATTGATGAGATCTTGAAACTGACATAGCCAGTTTCTGCCATCGGTGATTGTGATGATAATAAGTGATGGGTGAATGTCAAATAGGAAAGTATTGCAAGTTGTTTATATTTATAAAAATCTAGGCATTAACCTACCTTAGAGGTTATAGTACCTTTCATGAACACTTACATGAAAAAACAACAAAATAAATACACAAATATAATCAAACTTTATCAATATCTTCAGCTGTAGTTCAGATATTACACATATTGTAATGTATCCCCCCAAAAAGGTTTTGAAAGTGTAGGAATAAGCAAGATCATATCTACATAAATCACACTGATTTAGATGAGAATAAACACTGCTTTGGTTCTTCCTTTTCATGAAATTGGTTTATAATGTAAGGCTTACAACACTCCAGGCTACACATCAGACAGCTACAATGCTATTTGCTTAATAAATAATGGGAAACTCTACCGTAGATCCTTTAGGTAATGCATGAGAAGTACACTTTCTTTGCTTTACAGTTTTTGCTTCTCACAATTGTGATGGAAAATGAGCTTACTGTGAGAATCATCATAAGTAACAAAAAGGAGACTGACACCTGAAGACTAAAATATCCGCCCACCATCAGGCAGGTCTGAAATAGCCACATCAAAAAGGGCATGATGCTGAAGTGTAATAAACCAGTCTCTTCTTTTTATTCAGCTTCTGCATGATGAGTGCACAGGACACAGAGTGATGAGTCCCTTTCAACTTCTACGTCTTTTTCATAACATATATTTTCTTTGTAATTACAGCTATTATTTTTACTTTTACTATCAAGATTTAAAATCAATTTATAATAAACCCCATTGGCTACATATTAACGGCAATATAAAACTGTTCCATGTCCATCTATAGAGATTTACTAAACCTCAATTTTGCTAACCAATTACATATTTTTTAAAACTGTGTTAAACCTGATAATTATTAATGATGTACCAAAAAACCATTTCAGAATAAAATTCTGAATTGTTAATGCTAGCAGATGAGAAAAACATGCTGTTGTAATTTAAAATATTTTACCGTATACTGGTTTCCATCAGCAGTTTTTTGTTTTTTGGTACAATTTTTGGTCAGTACTGGACTCCCCTGTTTTTCTTCCTTTATGCAAATTTCAACTACAGTATAACTGCAAAATCGATTTGAAAGTCCTTGTACTTACTGATATTTCTGAAACTTTCCTTATTTGCTATATTCAGTGCCCCCAATAACATTTGGGATAAAGACACATTTGACCTTCATTTATCCCTCTACTCCACAGCATAAATTATAAATCAAACACTTTAGATGTGATTAAAGTGCACATTATAGATTTTCATTTCAGGGTATTTGCATACATTTCAGTCCCACCATGTAGAAGTGACAACTCTTTATCTATATAGTCCCCTTATTTCAGGGCACCAACATGTTTTGGACATCGCAATGGTAGGTCTATTAAAGCCGTCGTATTTAGCAGTTTGTCACATATCCCCTGCATGCAGTGACTGCTTGAAGTCTGCAATTCATAGACATCATTAGGTGCTGAGGATCTTCTCTGGTGAAGCTCTGCCAAGCCTCTAATGCAGCCATCTTCACCTCCTGCTTGCTTTGGGGCTTGTCCCCTGACAATTCTCTTCAGCATATGGAAGGTTTCTTCAATTGGATTTAAGTCGGGTTACTGGCCTGGCAATTCAAGAAATTTCCACTTTTTAACATTTGGAAAAGTCATGTGTTGCCTTAGCAGAATATTTGGGATCATAATCTTGTTGTAGAATGAAGCACTGCTCAGTGAGTTTGCAGGCATTTACTAGAACTTGAACAGATAAGATGTTTCTACATACAGTATGTCAGAATTCATTGTGCGATTGTCTTCAGCAGTTCCATCATCAATGAAGATAAGTGTGCTAGGACCTGTGGCAGTCATACATGCCCAAGCCATAACACCCCACCACCATGTTTAATAGATGAGGTGGTATGCTTTGGATCTTGGGCAGTTCCTGTTTGTCTCCACAGTATGCTCTTGCCATCACTCTCATACAAGTTAATTTTTGCCTTGTCTGTCCACAAACTCTTTTTCTAGAATTCTGCAGGCTCTTTTAAGTTCTTTTTCACAAACAATAATTTGACCATCCTGTATTTGTAGCTATCTAGTGGTATGCATTCTTAAAGTTTGGATTCTGTATTTCTGTTCGTGCAGTCTTCTGCAGATAGTCATCTCTGACACATCCACATCTGCCTCCTGAAGACCGTTTCTGATCTGTCAGACAGGCGTTTGGGGCTTTTATCTTCAATAGTGATGATTCTTCAGTCATCAGCAGTGGAGGTCTCCCTTGGTCTATTAGTCCCTTTGCAATTACTGAGCTCACTAGTGTGTCCTTTCTTCTTAATGATATTCCAGGCAGTTGATTTAGGCGATCCCAAGAGTTTACAAATGTCTCTGATGGTTTTGTTCTTGTTTTTCAGCCTCATTATGACTTCTTTGACTTTCATTGGAACTTCAAACTCCAAGTGTAGTATGTACAGTAGTTAGAAGCATGTCTAGGTATCTTATGCCTGCACTAATGATGCAATGAAACACACCTGAGTAATCACAAAGAACTGTGACACCAATTGTCCGTAACATTATGGTGCCCTGAAATGGGGGGAACCATGTAGAAAAAGTTTTGTTATTTCTACAAGCTGTCATCAAAATGTATGCAATTATCCTTAAATGAAAGACTGCAATGTGCACTTTTATCAAATCAAGGAAAAACGAGTCTTTGTCCCAAACATTATGAAGGGCACTATAATCCAGCTTGTAATGGTGTCGTCTATGAATGTTCCTATCTATATATATAAAAGACCAAGTCGCCCGACCATGGGGTACGCACGCACGCACAACAGAGCCCTGCCCGCAAACTCTAACCCTCCTCCCGCGTCATGGGATACGCACAACAGAGCCCCGCCCTCCAACTCTAACCCTCCTCCCGCGTCCACCCTCGCTCTTGAGGCATGTGCACTGCCTGCACATGTGCCCACCCCAAACTCCTCACAAAAAACACATCCGCCCGCCAACTCTAACCCCCCTCCTGCGTCCACCCTCGCTCTCGAGGCATGAGCAGGCAGTGCGCATGGGGTACACAAGACAGAGCCCCGCCCGCCAACTCTAACCCTCCTCCCGCGTCATGGGATACGCACGACAGAGCCCCGTCCGCCAACTGTAACCCTCCTCCCGCGTCCACCGTCGCTCTCGAGGCATGCACACTGCCTGCTCTGAGTCGCTTTGCTCTGTGCTACAGTCCACATGCACCTCTGAGCCACGTTGACTGTTCATTTTCCTAACATGGCCAGAGCTTCACATGTATTTCATGGAAACAACTCTTCTTTCAAGGTTATACACATTCCTGCATCAGGTAACTGTTTCTTTCTATCAGTCGGATATTTCTGGAAAAATGTCATCGACAAAATTGTTGCTCTCGAACTTCGCAACATGGCTGTAACCTTTGCTTGCCAACATTGCGATAACTTCGGCGACGTGCTGTTCGTTGTTCTTAGTCACGGAAGCATAGTCATACAGTCTGCTCAACAATACGCTGACTACACGAATACCTCCAGAGTTTATGGTGGCGAGGCAGAAATTGTGGCGATGTCCCAAATACTTCCAGCTACTATCACCATTCACTTCTGAGAACGTCCTTCATTCCCAGAAGAATTTCTTAGCAGTCTTACTCCCACTGGCATGCCTCCGCATAAACTCAAAATTAAAATTAGTTCAGTCGTCATGCTTCTCAGAAACCTCATGCCAGCAAGAAGTCTCTGTAAAGGCACTAGACTGACTGTTACCAGCATTCACCGCAATGTACTGGAGTGTAAAACTATCGCAGCTGCTACCTCACAAACTGTCCTTATTCCCCAGATTTCCCTGACCCCATCAGATTCAAATTTGCCTTTTACACGCACACAATTTCCTGTTAGATTAGCCTTTGCAATGACAATTAATAAGACACAGGGCCAAACTTTCAAAAAGATATGCCTGTATCTGCCAAACCCAGTTTTCAGTCACGGACAATTGTATGTTGCTCTCTCCAGAGTTCCATCTTTTCATTCACTCACAGTCGTATCCTCAAACCCACCCCATTTGGACAACTGTGTCTTTCAGGAAGTGTTCACCCATCAATAAATAATTATGTGGTGGCAGGTCGGCTAGTATACAATATTTAATGAATTTTCTCATAATCTGTTTTACCTAGGACAAAGACATTTTTGTGGAAATTCATACAGCAGCAAATCATTAAAACAAATTATTTCCTCTTAAATAATTATCACAGTCCCATCAACTTTTATGGTGGAAACATAGTGGGCACACGCTTGCACGCACATCTATTGCTGCTTCATAGGGACATATCCTGGGCAAATATACAATAGGATTCTGAACACTGAACGAGTTTAGCACAAATAAATAAAAACAAACAAGCCAATGCCCTGTTTAACTAACACTGCATTGGCTGGTTGCCTCTCCAACTTCCTGCCTTCACATTGTACTGTTATACTTAACATTCAACAAAGGTTTATCCAAGCCATTCATGTACTTCTCGTCAGTCTCTCACTTATTTAAATATGACAAAATGTAAATGACATTTAAAACTTGAAAAAATATATACCATGTGTTCAAATAATTTTCTCCCAACAAGATAACTAAACTGACAGAAAATCACATAATTCAATTCACTTACAAGCCCAGCATGCTATAAATTCTAACAAATACAGTACAGTTAGATTAAAACAGAAAATTGCACGTGCAACAAAAAAATGCAACATTTACACAGAAATACACATAAAGCAATTGGAATATTGGCAAGGTAAGCAACTTGCTTAAATGCTTAGGCACACTGTCTTGGAGAACACCATGACACACTGCCAGCAATTCAGTCTGCAGGTGGTCACCCAGATTTGAAGCATGCCCTAGATTACAGGAGGTATCAAGTTACAAAATTACAGCTTCATCACTTCAAGTTGGAACATAAATAACAAAAAATTTGTAAAGAATTACTGCTTAAATCTGTGCATCAATAGCTCCTGCACTCCACAAGGTATACATAGAATGTGATAACACTGTAATAACACACAAAATGAACCACTGGCTGTGACAAAGTTTGCAGCAAAATGTCTCAGAATGCTAAATTAGAAAAAGCATACCTCTTAAAGCAGGAAGCAACGACCTGTCTTTCTTCTCATCACACTTGTTGCATTCGCTGAAGTATAGTAGAAGAAAGACATCCACTAGCACCCACACTAAGGATGTAGCAAGGACCACCTTGCAATACATAAATCTTCTCATTTTGTATATGTATGGGTTAACTGCACTTCAAAAAGTAAACAACTCGTTTGAACTGAAGAAGGACCACAACGTAGGGGTAAGGCAACAAAGTAGCAATGACACATGAAGACTGAAGAATTTTCATCGCTCTGAAAGAAAAGAAAAAAAAAAACAAACAAAAACAAAGATTAGTTTCCAGTAAAGACATCAGAAACAAATCACATCTTACATAAATCAAAATCTATTTAACAAAAAGCACTAAATCAGTGTACAAAACTATTTTAATAAAGAATTCATATAATATCATTGTATTAACTTGAATAATGCAACTTCAGAACAAATGTTATTCTTCTTCTTCTTCTTCTTTCGGCTGTTCCCATTAGGGGTTGCCACAGCAGATTATCTTCTTTCATATCTTTCTGTCCTCTGCATCTTGTTCTGTCACACCCTTCACCTGCATGTCCTCTCTCACCACATCCATAAACCTTCTCTTAGGCCTTCCTCAAATATCAAATGATATATATGGTGGAGATGAACACTCACAACTCTTATTAAAATAAAGGCTGAAATAAAAGAAAAAAAAACACCTCAAACATTTCCTACCTTTAATAAGATATTGTAACCAGTGGAAAACATGAGTCATTGTTGGAAAATGATTAAAGATAAAAAGCATTTAGTAAAATGTGCTGAATTTCATGTAATTATGCTTATTAGGCAGGCAAGCAGATAGATAGATAGATAGATAGATAGATAGATAGATAGATAGATAGATAGATAGATAGATAGATAGATAGATAGATAGATAGATAGATAGATAGATAGATAGATAGATAGATAGATAGATAGATAGATAGATAGATAGATAGATAGATAGATAGATAGATAGATAGATAGATAGATAGATAGATAGATAGATAGCCCCCTGCTCGCTTCACTTGCCAACCCCCCTGCCTGCGGTACACGTAAGCAACTTCACGTCTCTGCCACTCGCATATGTGGATTTTACTTTCACCAAACAACAAAACTTTTAATTCTCGTGGATACACCTCTTCATTGAGAAGAAACACTACTTTTCCCTGACGGCAACACGAATTAGACGATCTACAAGTCTCCAACTTAAACTTTAAAGCCAAACAATATATACATACTTCTGTCATATCACCTATGTCCATATCTTTTGCTTTTACCTTTACGTCAATATCGCATTGAATTTTGATTCAGTGTTTGGAATTACATCGTGACAATGCAATGTATAACTGCCCATGAGTGAATATTGTTTCTTTCTTTCTACACGAACAATAGCATTCACACAAATGAGAAATGATTGAACCGTGTGCGTGGTTGTAAATGTTTTAGATGTGGGCAGGACTTTTCCAAATTTCTTTGCATAAAGTCTTGTCTCGCGGGGCATGAAATTTTCTCTCACCGGATTTCAATTTCACCAAACAACAGATCTTTTGATTCTCACGGATATGCCTCTTCACTGGGAAGAAATACTACTATTCCCTGATGGCAACACGAATTTGATGATCTACAAGTCTCCGACTTAAAGTTTAAATCTGAACAATATATTCAATCTCTTTTTGCTGTTCCATTATTTCACCGAGTAATTTCCATTTGTTTGTGCTAATGTGATCTTTACTATCATTTTTTTTTAGAACTTTTGAATTTTCGTACTTCCATTGTCTCTAACCTGCTCTGCATGTGTATCGTGCCAACGTTTTTAAATTCTTTACGATGTTCTACTTTGTCATGTACTCTTTGTCTTTTATTTTTGGCCCCGAGCCTGGTTAAATCTCTTGGCACAAAGTCTTGTCTTGCGGGATGTGAAAGTGTCTGAGAAAGTCATGTCTCATCTGTCTTCCCAAGATTGTTTTATTATAATAGAGAGATAGATATAAATTTATTTCTCCCAAGAGGAAATGTAACTTTTATGGCAAATTGATTATATACACTTGGCTGACAACACTGGTAGAGAAGAGAAAACCTCTGCTTTGGCTAATGATAAGACAACAGTGAGGCATTATAAAAGTGTATTGCCATTAGTATGAAAGGGCCCCAGTACCGTTTTTTCACACACTTCTCCTGCATGATTCCTTAGCTAAAAGTCCTCAATGTTAATGTGTCATAGAGAGGAAGTACAGCATTACTCATAATGGCACTCAGTTTTGCCTTTCATTCTCTCCTCCATTACTGCCTCTAGCAGGTCAAAAGTGCATCCCATAACTAAGCCTGTCGTCTTAATCAGCTTGATGATTTGGTGATATCTTCTGAAGTGATGTTACTAGCCCAGGACACACAACGGTACAGAAAATCACAGAACATGTAAAGGATGTCACTATACCCATTCAATACAGGATTTTAGCAACACAGTGTTGACATATTTTTATAAATGTAATGTCCAAGTCAAAGCAAACTTTGTTGTCATCTCAACCATATATAACGTAATAATTACAGGGATATAATGACAAAGATCAGGGCTCATAGTGTATATATAGTGCAAATAAGACAAGACAGTGTGCACCTACAGACAAACCCATGCAACATTATATTTAAATAGGCAATATGCCAATGCTATTAACTACCACAATTACACAAAAACACATTAAATGCAAGTTATGCATATGTGACTTGTTGACATTTGCATAAACTAGAGTGAATGATTAACGTTTAAGGTATTGTGCAAGATCAAAGGGAGCACTGTGTTGAGGAGTCTGACGTCCTGGGCGAAAAAGCTACCACATAACCTGACAGATCTGGCTCTGACATTTGGAGAACATGTCTTCCAGCGAAGCGAGAGACACACCCTGGTAATATTTTTCAGCTGCCCACAGTATTCTCTGCAATCTCTTGTGGTCAGACATGCTTCAATTGCCACACCAGACCATAATGCAGCTGGTCAGAACACTTTGAATGGTACTCTGTAAAAAGTGGTGAGAATGAGAGATTTCAGGCTCGCTCACTTCCGTCACTTCAAAAAGTGTAGTCTCTGCTGAGCCTTTTTAGTTAAGGAAGTGGTATTGTTAGTCCATGTGAGGTCATTAGTTACATGCACACTGAGGAACTTAACACATTTCTACAATCTCCACAGGAGAGCCAGACTGGGATGTAATCAGGGAAGTTTTTTTTTTTTCCCTGAAGTCAACAATTAACTCTTTAGTCTTGTCCATGTTGAGAGACAGATTGCTGTCTGCACCACATGGCCAGTTGTTCCACCTCATATTTATATGCAGACTAGTCATCCTAGTCATCCTCGTTTATCAAACTCAGAACTGTTCTGTCATCAGCAAGCTTGATTAGGTAATTAGTGCCGCGTGTGGCTGTGCGGTCATGAGTCAGCAGGGTGATCAGCACTCAAACCTGAGGAGCTTCAGTAGTGAATATGAGGAGATGGAAGGGTTGCATTCAATCCATACTGACTGGAGCTTCTCTTCCAAGAAATTTAAGATCCAATTAAAGAGGAAAGCGTTCAGTCATAACTCACTCAGCTTCAAAATCAGTTTCTGGGGAACAATTGTGATAAATGCTGAAGTCTATGAACAGCGAAGCGAGCACTGGGCAAAGCCCCCTAGTTTTCTTAATTGAGAAGTATTACTTACATGTTTCCAGATATTCCAGGTTACAACAATTTATTATACACAGTTAAGCATGCATACTCAGTAATCAACTCACACAAATGCACAGGGAGAACATGTAAAATGCAGACCCTGGTGCTGTGTGTCAGGAATGCTAGCTCTGTGATTTCACACTGCCTATGTTAAAATATCTGCACTAAACTTACTAAACTTTAACACAATTAAAACTAAATATATGCCTGTAACCTTTGCTCAGTTTTTGTCATTTGACTGCAAGCAACACACATGGCTAATCTCTCCATCATTAGCTGCCACTAGATGACCCAAATGTACACATACACAATGATAACTGTAGCAGCAGTCAAATTCTCTGCGAAATAATGCAATACTTTTGGGAAGTAACCAACTGCTTCTTGACTAAAAATTGAACTGTCTCTCTGCTATTTGAATCATCTAGCCTTGTCAGGTATGAGTTTTCCCCAGTGATGCATGGCCAATAAGCATGAAAAACTGTATTCAGTCTTTAGTGTGCTAAACAAGCTGATTTTCCATATTTTAGCTTTTATCAAAGGAACTAAGCAATCATGAGAAGCCATCATGATTAGTAATGTTGACTACGGAATAATGGCCGCCATTTCTCCTCTTCATGTAAGGATTGCCTTATGAACTTTTGCCATCACTTGTAAATATCGATTTAACATAACATACCAAAACAGTCTCAGACCTTTTTAAACCAACTCTGGGTGACTGGGAGCATAACCAGCAGCATCAGCAAAAAACAGAACTGGACAAATAAGGCCATTCACAAAAACACAACACATCTTTACAGAAAGCAGCTGATGAGTAATTCTGTATTCCCCCTCATGAAGAAATAGAATAACGACAATGCAAATTAAGCAAGGAGTTCAGTTTAAGCCATGAAACAATTTGTGACTGAAATGAAAATCTGTAGACACTGCAGGTATCTAGGTTTAACATCACCACGGCTGAAGAACACATCTTTTTAATATTACATACTGCATATAAAATCACATTTAAATTGTTAAACAATCTGATAAACTAGAATGGACAGCGTGCAAATGCTCATCTATGTAAAAGGCAAACTCTGCATGCATGTGTATTAAAACAAAAAAAAAATTATGAGACAGTTTTCAGCCATTTTGCTGTACCAGTACAAGCATTAGTAGTGGGCAAGTCATCGGCAACTATTATTTTCCACCAGCATATGCATGGTGGGTTGGCACAGTATGTAAACTGGTTAGGTGGCTACTGCTGCAGCCATTAGAGATTTATACAATATTAAGGTTATTTAACATTACTGTAATAAATCATGAAGTTTTGAAACAAGACAAATACATGTTTCTGAATGTGTGCTTTACAGTGTAAGTCACACATTTTTTAGTACACAGGAGTTAGTCTTTGGCCAGTCTTGCATCAAACTAGTAACAGCTCTTACAATTCTGGAGGGCACTCACTGTCCTACTGCAAACTCAGCATACAGCATCATGGAGGATCTGAGCTCCTACCTGATGAATGGAACTGCAAAATAAGGTTCAGTTGTGCTAGTGTACTGTTTCATTAAAAGGAATGTAAAGTGCCATTTCATTATTGTTTGTTTTGTTGTAGCTGTTGCTACTTACAGTTTAAAAAAAAAAAATCAGAATTAAGGTAAAATAAAACGGTGAAAACCGAAAATAAAAAAAATTAAAAAACGGAATTTGTAAAAAAATAAAACTGATTCCATTGGGCCCTATACCTGCCACTTACAAATTAAACAGCAACACAGAGGAAGTACCAGTATATAAGAAAGGGCAGAGCAGGCTCTTTCTCCTTATGAGACTGTGTTCATTTAATGTGGGAAGTGACATCCTTCACATCTTCTAGAACTCTGATGGCCACTGTGATTTTCCATTCTGTGGTGTCCAGGGCTGATAACAACAGTTCAAGAGAGGCCCACCGAATCAACAAGCTAAGTAAAAGGGCAAGCTCAGTTATAGAACACACTCTGGACCCACTAGAGGTCGTAGCGGAGGAAAGAATTAAAACAAAACTGAGTGCCATTAAGAACAATGCTACACATCCTCTCTGTGACACACTAACACTGAGGACTTTCAGCCAGCAAATTATTCAGCATAAATGTGCGTCAAGAAATGCTATGGGGGCTTCCTTTACACCAACAGCAATACGCCTGCATTATGCCTCACTGTTAATATGACAGCCAAGTCAGACGTTTTCCGATTTTTGAATTATTCTTGCTTTACAGTAACTCTAGTGTGTGATCAGACCAAAAAGTGTGTGTGTGTGTGTATTTATTTACTTATTTATCTACCTATGCATATATTTACTTATTTATAGAGCTTCTTTAAAAATCCAAATTTCTCCCAGGGTGAAATAAAGTTCTATCTATCTATCTATCTAATGTTAACTTACTTTAGTTTTTCATTTAGATGTTCTAATGAGATGCTGAGTACTATGCTGCCTTTTCCACTGTTCTACTGGAGCTACAGTATGTCAGGGTTGTTAGGCACATTTATTGTTTAGAGTGCTGAAAGTTACATCTCCTTCAGACCTTTTTTAAAAACTTTTTTTTAACATTATATTGAATTTATTAAAAGTAAATAACATTCTATACAAGCAAGTCAAATTTTACAAAACTAAGTTCAAATCAAATCATCCCCCACCCATTACAACTCTCTTAATGGGAATTCTTTTCACCTCCCTTTAGCTAAGGATGATGACACACTGCTGAGTTTGAATGCATATTTTAACATCTTTTTACAGATGTAGCTGCCAATTTTTTCAGTCTTACGTTGACTTTGACTGTGTTGTCGTAACTGTAAGTGACAGACGCCACATATAGCGAACAGCAGCGCACCGTTCTCCTTTATCGCTAGCCCAGTGCTGTCTTTGAATGCAAAAAGTATAATCTGGCTTTACGGAAAGGTTTTTCCTTTGCAACAGGTTATGTTTATTTTTAAGACATGTAATGTGCTCCCCACTCACTCGACGCATAAAGTGGAGTCTTTTATCCATCATGACTGCAGGCTGACTATCTATCATAATAGGTTCACAAGCACACCATTACTCTTTGCTGTTCAAACCATCACCCCTACTCTGAGCTCCAACTAATGAGGCGTTGAATTGGTTTAGAAATTTCAAACTGAAAAATCTGTCTAATTGTTCCCACCCACTTTTAAGTCAAATCTACTCATGGTTGTCTCTAGACATACAACCCCAATTCCAATGAAGTTGGGACGTTGTGTAAAACGTAAATAAAAGCAGAATACAATGATTTGCAAATCCTTTTCAACCTATATTCAATTGAACAATTGAATACACTACAAAGACAAGATATCGAATGTTCAAACTGATAAACTTTATTGTTGTTTTGCAAATCTTCGCTCATTTTGAATTTGATGCCTGCAATACGTTCCAAAAAAGCTGGGACAGGGGCATGTTTACCACTGTGTTATATCACCTTTCCTTTTAACAACACTCAATAAGCGTTTGGGAACTGAGGACACTAATTGTTGAAGCTGTGTAGGTGGAATTCTTTCCCATTCTTGCTTGATGTACAACTTTAGTTGCTCAACAGTCCAGGGTCTCAGTTGTCGTATTTTGTGCTTCATAATGCACCACACATTTTCAATGGGAGACAGGTCTGGACTGCAGGCAGGCCAGTCTAGTACCCGCACTCTTTTACTACGAAGCCGTGCTGTTGTAACACATGCAGAATGTGGCTTCGCATTGTCCTGCTGAAATAAGCAGGGACGTCCCTGAAAAAGACGCCACTTGGATGGCAGCATATGTTGCTCCAAAACCTGTACGTACCTTTCAGCATTAATGGTGTCTTCACAGATGTGCAAGTTACCCATGCCATGGGCACTAACACACCCCCATACCATCACAGATGCTGGCTGTTGAACTTTGCGCTGATAACAATCCGGATGGTCCTTCTCCTCTTTGGCCCGGAGGACACGACGTCCATGATTTCCAAAAACAATTTGAAATGTGGACTTGTCAGACCACAGCACGCTTTTCCATTTTGCGTCAGTCCATCTCAGATGAGTTCGGGCCCAGAGAAGCCGGCGGCGTTTCTGGGTGTTGTTGATATATGGGTTTCGCTTTGCATGGTTGAGTTTTAACTTGCACTTGTAGATGTAGTGACGAACTGTGTTAACTGACAATGGTTTTCTGAAGTATTCCTGAGCCCACGTGGTAATATCCTTTAAAGAATGATGTTGGTTTTTAATGCAGCGCCTTAAAGGGATCAAAGGTCACGGGCATCCAGTGTTGGTATTCGGCCTTGCCGCTTACGTGCAGAGAGTTCTCCAGATTCTCTGAATCTTTTGATGATATTATGGACAGAAGATGATGAAATCCCTAGATTCCTTGCAATTGTACATTGAGAAATGCTGTTCTTAAACTGCTGGACTATTTGCCCACGCAGTTGTTCACAAAGTGGTGAACCTCGCCCCATCCTTGCTTGTGAACGACTGAGCCTTTTGGGGATGCTCCATTTATACCCAATCATGACAAACACCTGTTTCCAATTAACCTGTTCACCTGTGGAATGTTCAAAACAGGTGTTTTTGGAACATTCCTCAACTTTCCCAGTCTTTTGCTGCCCCTGTCCCAGCTTTTTTGGAACGTGTTGCAGGCATCAAATTCAAAATGAGTGAAGATTTGCAAAACAACAATAAAGTTTATCAGTTTGAACATTCGATATCTTGTCTTCGTAGTGTATTCAATTGAATATAGGTTGAAAAGAATTTGCAAATCATTGTATTCTGTTTTTATTTACGTTTTACACAACGTCCCAACTTCATTGGAATTGGGGTTGTACAAGACTAATCTCATAAAAAAAAAAATAATAATCTAGTTAATTAACACTTTGCTGAAAAAAATCTGTACAAGAAATATTTCACTTTCAACTATTTTGTAGGTCTTTTCTTCTGCCCATTACTTCTGGCTATGAAGAAGGAACACACATGCAGCAGTAGCAGTTTGTAAAGACCACACATAGAGCACGAGTACAACAGATTCACACATTATGAGAAGGGTCTAGCTGCAGCTTGCAACACCTATGACAAGAGATCAGGTAATGCCCACAACATCAGTCACAAAATGCCCTTTGACTCAGATAACCCTTCTACAACCCAAATCTTACCAAAGTGTAACGGGGTCCTAATGCTAATCATAGTCTAATATGATGGGTGTTATATGACTGACGTTGAAGGCATTTTGTGATGTTGGGACATTACATGACTGACCTCATACATACTGCAGTCTGCAATTAAATTCTGCTGCACACAGCAGCCTTAAACATAATAATAATAATAATTTGTATTTATATAGTGCCTTTCCCATGTTCAAAACAGAGCTATGCACACTTGAAGGATACAGGATGATAAGAGGACAAATTTAAAAGTAGAAAAGCTTTAACACTAATAGATCCTAAAGACCAACTAGAAATTTATCATAAACCTATTAATGGCATATTCTGAAAAGCAATCATATACATTCACTGGATATAATTCTAGTCGACATGGATTATCATATACTTTGACTAAAAAAACATGAATATTACTACCAACTTCAAATAACAGTTTTTCTGTGTTGTGAAAATACATTTGTTGGTAAATTTATTATTATATAGGTCATGTAGCCCCCCTGCCGCTATCCCATTCTAATGGTAAAACATAAAAGCAACTTCATATAATCCATTTAATTTAGACTGGCTCTCATTTATTTACTGAATGTAAACAGTTAATTCTTTCATTCACTCACTCAGCTTCTTAACCTGCTTACACAAAGTTCGTGGCAGGGGAGCTTATCCCATCAGCATTAAAGTAAAGGCAGAAAACAACCTTGCACATGGCAGTAAGTCAGTCATATGGCATACTAACGCTGACATACACTCATTCAAAGCTCAATGACCTCAAATCTCCAATCAGTCTAATCTGAACACCTGGAGTATCTATAGAAAACCCAAACTGAGACACAAGGCCAACCAGCGGATTATTTGCAGACAGTGACTGCTGTGCCAGATTTCTACCCCAGGACTCGAGAGCAGCGAGACCATTGCACCCTAGTAATATCCACATTAATACTGAATATTTACATGGATGGAACTATGGTGGTTTTAAATATGCAGATGTTTCCCCATGCAGGTTCCACTCAACCTCTTAATGAAAGAACTCAAAAAGGAATCTTCTCAACTAATTTATTTCAATTTACTAAGTCTAGAAAAAAAAATCTATTTTTGTTATCATAGCCATTTATATGCACTTTTCATAGAAATGTTCTGATTTTAGATTGCTTGTGATCACAAGTTAACATGGTCAATCAATTGTGGATAAATACTTAAGATCAGTGAATGGAATTCTGAAAACGTGCCCTTCAATTGTACAACTGTCTAAATAAATAGATATGATCCAATTATCTAAAATTAAAAGAGGACCTTAATTGTAAACAAAAAACGAACATGGTCTTCCTTCTTGACTAATCGATAGGTTATTAGCTAAAGTAAACACTCTTTTCTCCTCCAAAATTTTAACCGTTGAACTTATTTATTGCAGTACATTATCCTAAACTTGCACTTAAAATACTGTACATTTCTGCCAAATTTTATTATACTGTTTAACACGTTTAATGAAGCAAAGCACTGTTTGCTTTTATGTTATGTGAAGTGTGAAGCTGCTGACATTGTGCTTAAATAAGAAAGGTGCTATACAGAATTAATACCTCTCTGAAAGTCAAGAAGGTGGTCATACTTTTACAAATAGAGCACATGCAAATACAAATAGGCAGAAACATCTAAAGCGCCTTTAAAGCTTATTTCAGATTCTTTCTTGATAAACTTTCAGTGTTGAAACGTCTTAATCGACAATGTAATGATGTCATGAAAAAGCCAACCCGTTAAAAAATCATTTTTAGCATTTTTGATAAAGTTGCAATTATTGTCCCGTTTTGAAGTAATTAATTATTGGTAAATTCGCACTGGGATCTTTTAAGATGCCTGTTAATGCAGCAAAGCACATCGGTGCGATCTATGGTTTCTTTCAAGATGACTTATATTAATCAGAAAGGGAATGGTAACTGCCAGCTGGAGAGTTTAATTCTAATCTAACACGCACAATATTAAACTAGAATTAATAAATCAACCAGGACCAGGGTATAGGGAATGTAGAAAATCGACAAAAATATATGTTCTGTCGTGAACACAATAATAAAACCTGCAATAACACGGACTTGTCATTCCCGTGAACGCCGGCTACACATCGCTTCAGTCTGCATCGACATGTGAATCATTACTATTTCATGACAAATGAAAATATCTTTTCCGCTATTTATAAATATCTTCAGACAGATGTCCCAATTTCGGAAAACCAGGCAGCTGCGTTAACCAGTGCCATCACTCTCCGCACGCCTCTTGCATTTAAAGGTGCAGTGACATTCTCGCGCTGACATTAAAAGCAGAAAAAAACTACAAACCCCTGTGGCTTAACCTACACAACACGATCGGAAATATTCTAGTTAAAATTAGTTATGAGATACCGAGCTGGGTCGCCCTTTCCGACTACATGTTGCACAGCATTCGTATGCCAACCCCCAAATGCCGACACCTTCAAAAGTAGGCGCAAGCAATAATAAAAGTGAAATCCCTCAGTCGGACAGCGAGGATGTACCCAGAAAGGCTAACATACCGGATAAATACTTAGGGTCTCGTATGGGACCAGAGACAGCGTTTCCCTGCAGAGGATTGACAGTCCTTGTACGACGTACACTTGGATCTCAGCCTTTCCGCCATCGCTTCGAAACTAGGACTAATTGTAGCGTAAAAGATGACAAAATGTACTGATCTACCTTGATGTAATTTAATTTGCAGAAGCAAACAAAATCTCGCGTATTCTACTTCCACGCAATTAAAGATAACGAAGAAAACGCAAAGCTGCCTTCTGCAACAGTCGAAAAATGATCACGAGGCCCCGCCCACTGTGATTTTTCATTGGTCCATGGTTTCGATTCGTTGGTTTCATTGGTAATCAATCATTCTCCTATCGTGTTCCAGGATTCGCAAAGCGCTCTGGAAATTGTAGTTTTTATGTATATACATGATTGCAATTACGTTACTAAATTTAAACAGTCGTCCCATCCCGTGTCGACCACTGGCTAGCTCTGCTTATTGCAAGGACAGGCGAGCCCACATTATATTAAGCAGGTTGGAAAATGCATGGGTAAGTTTCCTCTTAACATACTAGCAGACTGATTTAATACTGTTTCTCGTTATAATGCATAATATTTTTCTGGAAAGAAAGATTTCGATAATTTTACTGTAACTTGTAGCTAGGATTATTTCTTTAAATTAAAAAAAATACATCCATATTTTGGACTATCAGTTTCATTTCTGTCTTTTATTCATCATTACACACAATAAAATGGTCCCTTTTTAGAACAAATCATATATTCCCTCCACCGTGTGATTTATTTTTCTCTTTGCTTCCATTTGCTTTTTCTTCTGTCTTCACTTCTGGTATTACCATTTTCCTCTTAGTTTCATTGTCTTAATAATAACTTTTAAAGTAATGCTAATTGCAGCAATTGGTTTAATGGCAAAGTGATTTTAGATCCTGACTCACGGCTTCTGAGATTTTAAAGAGTGTAATAACTGCATGCATGGAGTTTACTTGTTCTCCCGTGCCAGTTGGGCATCTGAAGACTTGCAGATTAGGTTTAGGTGACTCTAAATGGTCAGTGTGCCTTTTCTGATATAAAACATTGCCCTACTGATATTTTGACTCCCACTTGGCTTGATACTGGTAAAATGTGCTCTGCTCCGCCACCAAGTCTGTATAGTAATAAGTAAGAATATAAAATACATTATTGAATTTAGGAAGGGCGGCACGGTGGCACAGTGGGTAGCGCTGCAGCCTCACAGTTAGGAGACCCGGGTTTGCTTCCCGGGTCCTCCCTTTGTGGAGTTTGCATGTTCTCCCTGTTACTGTATGGGTTTCCTCCAGGTGCTCCCATTTCCTCTCACAGTCCAAAGACATGCAGGTTAGGCTATTCTAAATTGTCCCTAGTGTGTGCTTGGTGTTTGTGTGTGTGTGTGTGTGTTTGTGTGTGTGTGCGTGCGCCCTGCGGTGGGCTGGCGCCCTGCCCAGGGTTTATTTCCTGCCTTGTGCTCTGTGTTGGCTGGGATTGGCTCCAGCAGACCCCCATGACTCTGTAGTTAGGATATAGCAGGTTGGTTAATGGAAGGATGGCTGGATGAAGTTATTTATTTATTTAATATTTATAGGTTCTTTCTTCCTCATTGCTTGTTTAAAAAGAGTCTTCTGTCCTCTTTTTTTATCCAATTGGTTAAAATTGCAGTTTGGCTTTCTGACTTTCATTTACTTAGTAAATTTACTTGTGTCTTTCATTTAAACTTCAAACAATAAAAAGGCATTCCAGTACTAAGCTTGGCAGTTATTGAAGACAAATACTAATAGGCATCTTCACACAAAAATCACTACAGCATGAGGAATGTTCACTGAACCTGCACACCACGCATGTAAAACTATACTCAAAATGATTTCTCCATTACCAAAATTACAACAATTCTAAAGTTCTGCCACCATTTTCTCTTCATTCTGTACCCCTATGACTATAAGTATAACAAGTCATGAATTTCTCTGATGATTCTGGCCTAATGGGATGTATTCACAAGAGAAATGAGGCAGAGTATAGAAGTCAGGTAGAGAATTTTATTTCATGTTGTAGAAAGAATTATCTTTGACTTAATATCAGTAAAATCAAGGAACTGGTAATTGCTGTGCCCAACACCAAAGAGCCTGTACAGCCGGTCACTATTCAGGGAGTGGATGTGGGGTGATCTACTGCTGCAAGTACTTGGGGGTCCTCATCAATGACAGACTGGACTGTTTTCATAACACAGGCAAATTATATAAGAAAGGGCAGAGCAGGCTCTTTTGTCTTAGGATGACGGCATTTATTCAATGTAGTTTTGACATCCTTCACATGTACTGGTGGTCAGTGTGATTTTCTTCACTGTGGTGTGCAGGGCTGGTAACATCACTTCAATAGAGGCCCACCGAATCAAAAAGTTCATTAAGAAGGCAGGCTCAGTTATGAGGCACATTTTGGACCCCCTGGAGATACAATGAAGAAGAAACTTTAAACAAAACTGAATGCATTATGAACAATGTTGCACATCCTCTCTCCAGCACACTAACACTGACTAATTTCAGGCAACAAATTATTCAGCAGAGGTGTATAAAGGAACGTTACTGGGGCTCCTTCATATCAATGGCAATATGCCCATATAACACCTCACTGTGACTGTGATTGCTCTTTTTATCTTAAGCTAATTTTGAAGTTTTTCTTTCTTTTTTAGTCATTAAGGTGTGTATTTGCCGTTTCAGACAGAGTATAGGATACAGAGTATAGAAGTCAGGTGGAGAACATTGTTTCTTGATTGTCAAAATATAATAATTCTAAGTTGTTGTCATAAAATAATAATTCTAACCATCTAAGATGCATAGAAATCTCAGTAATCAACGCAGACCTCAGCATTAACATTTGCAGTGCAGTGTGTCTGTCCAGTTGCTATGTCTCATATGACATAGCAACCAGAGAGACACACAGACATTTTTCCTTTTATTAAGGTGGATTTATTTATTTATTGTGCTTCTATAAAAAGAAAATTTTCCCTCTCGGGACAAATTTCTATCTATCTATCTATCTATCTATCTATCTATCTATCTATCTATCTATCTATCTATCTATCTATCTATCTATCTATCTATCTATCTATCTATCTATCTATCTATCTATCTATCTATCTATCTATCTATCTATTGTGGTGGACGGCCGGGTCCCATGCCCCTTCGATGGATATTCAGGGGGAGCAGCCCTGGATGGTGCAGTACCTCCCCCTGGACGCTGGATGGCTGCCCCCCTGGGTTGGAGCGGTGCCTCAGTCTTTCGCAGGGCTTCATGGGAGATGAAGTTCTCCTCAGCCCTGTTAGGATCTGGGGTGACCTAAAGGGTGCGCGGCATGGGTCCCTGAGCCCAGCTGGATTAATCTTCAGCCCCACCCGGGAGTGCAACCGGAAACAGGTGATCAAGCACCTGGAGCACTTCCGGGTGGATCATAAAAGGAACCAGCAACCACTACTCAATGGCCAGAGTCGGGAGGAGGAGGACAAAGCTTGTGGAAGAGTGGTGGTGGAAGAGACAGAGGAGTGTTGTAGTGTGGTTTTGGTGCTTGGGACTGTGTTGTGGCTGGGGATATTACGGGGAAGACGTGCCCTCCAGCTGAAGAAAATGTTTATTTATTTTTATACGTACCTCCCGTGTTCAATCTGTGTCGGGTCGGGCGTAATATAGTGCCTTTCTTACACTATCTATCTATCTATCTATCTATCTATCTATCTATCTATCTATCTATCTATCTATCTATCTATCTATCTATCTATCTATCTATCTATCTATCTATCTATCTATCTATCTATCTATCTATCTACAGTGCCCTCCACAATGTTTGGGACAAATACATATTTTTCCTTGATTTACCTTTTGCTCCACAGTTTAAATTTACAAATCAAACAATTCATATGTGATTAACGTGCACATTGCAGACTTTAATTTAAAGATATTTGCATACATTTCAGTTACAGCATGTAGCACAGCACTTTTTCTACATGGTCCTCCTATTTCAGGGCACCATCATGTTTAAGACAATTGGCATCGTAGGTGTTTGCGATGGTGTGTTTCATAGCTTCATTAGTGCAAGCATAAGATATACAACAGTCTACTTTTGGAGTCAGTAGTTGCGATTGTTCAACATGAGGAAAAGAGCTCTGCTAGTGAAAGGCAAAGAAGCCATTATGAGCCTGAAAAACATTCTTTGATTTGTAATTTTAAACTGTGCAGCAGAGAGGTAAATCAAGTGTCTTTGTCTCTATATAGTGTGTTTCAAATTCTATTGATTATATAGTGTGTTTGAAGTTCTATCTATCTATCTATCTATCTATCTATCTATCTATCTATCTATCTATCTATCTATCTATCTATCTATCTATCTATCTATCTATCTATCTATCTATCTATCTATCTATCTATCTATCTATCCACCAAATGTTAAATAATAATTTATTAAAAAGTCTCACAACATAAATATTTGTGGATAATGATAAAGGGATAAGAGGAATGTGAGCATCTTATACCCTTGTGATGGTGGAGGAATAGCATAACAAATTAGATTAGTGTCCAGTTGACCCTAAGGCTGACACTTTAGGGAAGAAAGTCAATGGTCCAGGCTCTACACGCTCCCAGGCAAAAAAAAAGACATTCTAAATTACTTGCCTATTAAAATTCTGTCTCTGACTGATAAGTAGGTCTATGGCCTCCTCAAAAGGCAGAACATGATGATTGTATTCTGACATGATACCACATACTTTTTATTATAACCAAGTAAATGTTTCTTTGGAATTAAAACACAAACAAAAAAAACTTATGACCAGAAGAAGACATTAAAATTACGGGCCTAAATGAAAATAGATGGTGGTGGTATCAAATGTCAAAGATAATTATAAGCAAAGTGAAAGTGACTAATAACTCTTTAGAGTGAGTCTTCAATGAGTTGTTTGAGTCATTTTTTTTCCAAAGCTTGGACATATTGCAATGCTTGCCACCATTTAATATAAAGTAATAATGATGACATCACGTGTATGCCACCATTCAATCACATAACTAGCAGTGACAACATTAGTTATAAATGATATGGTGTCCAACTCTATGCTAAACCTGTATACAAAATGATACTGTGATTACCAAAACAATGTAAAATTATATTAAAGCACACTCATTTTTTGCAAACATTATTAAAAATATGTCCATAAATGCATACAATTATGATAAATGTAAGAGCCAACCTTAGAAAGTTAATGTTTGACGTTAAATTGAAGTGTTTACTTAATTTCTATATAATGTCAGTTTCTCATAGCAACCTAGAATATGGTATTAAGTTTTACCCGACTGTAAGTTAACATGAAATAGAATTTCTGTAAAATCTCTGTAAAACAGAGTGTTAATTAAGATAGTGAAGAAATAGTCTTACTGCTAGCATGCACTGTTACGTCTGCAAATAGGAAATGGCATACAGTTTTCTTGCCGTGCTTAACTTGCTTAACATGCCTCAAGTATAACTGTATGACCAAATTTAGAGAAATGAAACAAGATACATAAGCCTTAAACAGAAGTTTTTTTAATATGATTTCTTGCTCTATTTTTATGTGAACTGTTTTGCTTTGAAATTTTACTAAAACTTTTAAAACAGAGATATTTGGTCTGTGGAAGTACTTGAACATGTGTCACACTATTGAATGAATCATCCTATGAAGCAAACTATAAGCTGCAGAACTTTGGTAACTTTGGATAAATTCAGCTACATTTTTCATCAGAAAACTGTAATAGGAAGGTTTTGCACTGGAAACTACCATCCGACGACTCGTCAACAAAAGAAAAAGAACTGAGTCACTGTGGGGTACTATGTTCTTCTATTTATGCACGAGCGGAACTGAAATCAAAGTTGCCATACGTGAATTTAAGAGGATTGAAGAGACTGTGATGGAATATGAAGGCAGATAATTGCTTATGTTTTTGCTTGAGATAAGAAAGCTTGACTTGTCTGTGTTGGTGGAACGTCTCGATTGTGACATAGCTGTTGGTAAGGAGCTGTTTGCCTGGAAATGCACTGTCAGCCACTTGACAAGTTGTAAAGATGTCCTAGAGGAGTTACAGGGAGTGATCTGAGTATGGACTCAAATCTGAAGAATGTGCTTAAGGATCTTAAAGATCATATAAAGAAGGCAAAACACGATCTAATGCATTTTTGATGCATTACAGATACCACAGCTAGATAATCTCAGTGCAGAGGAACTGGATAAACCTCTGACACTTTCAAAATTACTAGATGCTACAGTATAAACTCACTTCATAGTTGGAAGGGAGCAGGCCCTGATAGCTACCCTGATGAATTTTATAACACATTTTCAATTAAGTTCCCTCTCCTATTGTTAGCAACATTTATAGAAGCGGAGACAATAAAATTCCTCAAACTTTTTGCCAAGCATTAATTACCGTCTTTACTAAAAAAAAATAAGAACTTATTACAATGTGCATCATACAGACCAATCTCACTTCTGAATAATAATGTTAAGATACTCTCCAAAGTTCTAGCTAGAAGGATATTTCCTTCAGTAATATCACAAGACTAAACCGGATTTATTAAAGGCAGACACTTAGCTTCCAGTCTTCAATGCCTGTTTAGTGTAATATATTCGCCCATAAAGTCTAACACCCAGAGATCTTATTATATTTGAATGCAGAAAATGCATTTGCTGTGGTTGAATGGGACTACCATCGGATCATCTGCTGTCACACTGTCTTCTGTGCTGTACTCCACCCTCCCTCAATCTGACCTAACAGTCATTTAAAACAAAAAAGGCTTCAACCTGGCTGGAACGCTACAATACTTTCGAATTTTACTGCTTTCATATTCTTTACCTTTCTCTGCATGTGTATTGCGCTATCGTTTGTTTGAGCCTTTCGAATTCCACTGCCTTCATAATCTCTTATCTGCCTTTTTTTCTTCTCCTACGCTTTTGGGTCTCTTTTATCCACGCTGTCCTTTCTTCTTTGCTTAACATATTGTCCTTATACGCTTTATATGTGCTGAGAGCACAGGATCTGTGTGTGCTATGTACCTTTACATAACTGAGTGTTCCATGCTCTTATTTGATATTGTTTGCGTCTCACAGATCTTTTAAGTGTCTTCCTAGAAGATCACGTCTCGTCGACCTGCTTTTCCTTTCCAGGATTTTTTTTTATAATAGAGAGATGTCTTTGCATCCTACAAACAATTACACTTTAACTTCTCATCAACACAATTTTTCCACTACTTTCAAATTAGAAACTTTGCCAAACGGAATCTGCACAATTTTCCTCATCTCCCACCTACTTCTATTCCAGAAGAAATATTTATCAGTCTTGAAGACTCAGACAGCATTTCTGTAATATATAAAAACATTTTAAAGTTCCTTCCTTTTAAAAATTCCAGAGTATAGTGGAAAAGGATCTCTTACTTAACATTTTAGACAAGGAGAGGAAGGCAGCCATGAATAGAATTCACTCTAGCGCCATATGTGCAAAGCATACAATTATTCAACTTAAAATCTTTTATCAAGCTCATCTATCTTGTTTAAAATTGTCCAAAATGTTTCCAGAGCAGGCACCAACCTATGAACATTGCAATCGAGCTCTAGCCTCATTGGGCCATATATGTTGGACATGTACCAAATTAACCTCATTTTGGTCCAAAATTTTTAAATGCCTATTAGACAGCCTTGGTGTCACAATCCCTCCTAACCCATTAACAGTTGTGTTTGGTGGACTCGCAGATGGGCTTAAAGTAAACAAGGACAAACAAACTATAATTGCCTTTACCTCACTACTAGCACGTAGAAACCTCACTACTAGCACGTAGAATTTTTCTTGCTCAACTGGAAGAATGGTAGCCCACCTCTTTTAAGTCAATGGGTAACTGATGTTATATACTCTTTGAAATTGGAAAAAATCTAATTTTCACTTAGAGGATCTATTCAAAACTTTTTTTAAAATATGGTAAGTTCTAATCAATAACATCTTAGAATAAGTATTTATATTGAGGAAAATGATTCTCTTCCTTCTTTTCTACTTTTATAGTTTTACTCTAGCTGTTGGACTTCCTCTTTTTCTCTTGGGTGTCTGTTGAATTTAGATTTGTTACGCTTGACTTGATTGTATGGAATGTTACTTGTGTTTAATAAAATCAATAATAATAATAAAAAAAAAACATCTACTGGCTGTAATAGAAAGTCTTAAAGACAATCCTTTATATTTTACCAAGATAACACAGCTGTTTGAAATCTTTCATGAAACACGTGGTCAGGTCGAACATCTGAACTGGAAAAATATTATCCTTGCTAAATAAAGATGGTGCAATTAAAAGACAGAAACAAAGGTTCACAGATGACTCTATGATTTGGGACAACTTTAGTCTTGTTAATACGGAATGGTTTAGTATACAAATGAGTTTTTAATAAGTCGACCTCACGAACAGCTCGTTAATCAATTCAGAGATTTGTAAGATCAAAATCGCACAGAATGCAGAGTCCCAAAAGCCTCGTGCTGCAACACCAGCACCTTCATCGGCATTCTTACTTGAACAATCAGAACTCAATGAAATTCCACAAAGGCTTCAAGAGCTCAAGTTTAAATTAAAAAGGCAGGAGTAACCTATATCTAATGCAGGGGCTGACACTCAGAGTTTCAGAATGATCTATTGAATGTGATCATACAGAAGCAAACTAAAAATCATACGGCAGTCACTGAAAGTCAGACGGCAGTCACTGAAGTTGCTAAAAATTTAGGACACCACTGACTTCTTAAAAAAACTGTCTGCTTTAGGCCCCTTACCTGAGGGAACCTTACTGGCCACAATGGATGTTGAGGCACTTTACACAAACATCCCCCATGATGATGGCATATTGGCATGTGAAATGTACCTCAAACAACATGATTTACCCACAAAGTCAGCAATAGAAATGATAAAATTCACTCTGACACATAATCTATTCTCTTTTGGACAGGATTGCTACTTGCAACAAATGGGGACTGCAATGGGCTGTCGGTTTGCACCTCACTATGTAAACCTATTTATGGCAAAACTGGAGGAAGATTTCGTGTCAATGTGCATCGTAAAACCAATGTTGTATCTCCATTACATAGATGACACCTTCATAATCTGGACTGCCAGTGAGAAGGACCTCCTTCATTTTCATAATGAATATAACTCTTTTCACCCCAACATAAAGCTGAAGCTGAATTACTCAAAAACAGAAGTCAGCTTCCTTGACACCACCATTCAACTGAAAGACAACACTCTTGTAACTTCTGTTTCTCACAAACCGACAGGCAGACGGACCTACCTGAAAAGTGATAGCTTCCACCCCAAGCATATAAGGCTCTCCATTATTTTCAACCAAGCAATACGTACAATCGTATTTGCTCAGACCCGACAGACTGGGATCAACAACTGCAGGAGCTCAGACAAGATTTCATCAGACAAGGTTACACCCCCAAAACACCAGACACTCAAATAAGGAGAGCTACTGCCATACCCAGAGACAACCTTCTGGAATATAAAAACAAAGACAACAAGAACCGCATCCCCCTTGTTGTCACCTACAACCCACATCTTGAAACACTTCGAAAAATTATAAAAGAACTTCAGCCAATACTAAACAATGACCAGACACTGAAAAATATTCTCATAGAATTTAGTGCAACCAAAGAACTGCCACATAAAGACTGAACTGACTTTTTAAAAACTAAAGGTTTATACTTTCGTTGTCTCAAACCGTGGAACCTTGGTAAGAACTGTAAAGAAAGAATGAAATGTCAGATATGTCAGATATGATGTCTTGCATATTAAAAAAGACGATGGAGCAACATCCAGTAAGGCTACATCTAGTAAAGCTGCATTCACTGAAGAAGAAACCAAGAAGGGAACTTTTTCCCTTACTGGGCACTGTATGTGGTCCCCGTTAAGGTAAAATCTAAGAAGAGCGGAAGGTACAGTATGTAGAAACATATGCCTTTACAGATCCAGGTAGTACAGTAACAATTTGCACTGAAAATATTCAGAGACAATTAAACCTTCATGGAAGAAGAACTCAGCTATTCCTCCAAACATTCAAAGATGCTAACCAAATGGTTTATCCTATGAGATTTGCAAGTCTGTAGCTTCAATGATAATACATATACAGTGATCCCTCGCTATGTCGCGCTTCGCCTTTCGCGGCTTCACTCCATCGCGGATTTTATATTTAAGCATATTTAAATATATATCGCGGATTTTTTGCTTGTTCGCGGATTTCTGCGGACAATGGGTCTTTTAATTTCTGGTACATGCTTCCTCAGTTGGTTTGCCCAGTTGATTTCATACAAGGGACGCTATTGGCAGATGGCTGAGAAGCTACCCAACTTACTTTTCTTTCTCTCTCTCTTGCGCTGACTATCTGTGATCCTGACGTAGGGGGTGTGAGCAGGGGGGCTGTTCGCACACCCAGACAATACGGACGCTCGTCTAAAAATGCTGAAAGATTATCTTCACGTTGCTACCTTCTGTGTGCAGCTTTTAAGTATGCTGCACGGTGCTTCGCATACTTAAAAGCTCAAAGGGCACGTATTGATTTTTGACTTTGTTTCTCTCTCTCTCTCTCTCTCTCTCTCTCTGCCTGCTCCTGACGGAGGGGGTGTGAGCTGCCGCCTTCAACAGCTTTGTGCCGCGGTGCTTCGCATACTTAAAATCCAAACAGCCCTATTGATTTGTTTGCTTTACTCTCTGTTTCCTTTGAAGAGGAAGATATGTTTGCATTCTTTTAATTGTGAGACTGAACTGTCATCTCTGTCTTGTCATGGAGCACAGTTTAAACTTTTGAAATAGAGACAAATGTTTGTTTGCAGTGTTTGAATAACGTTCCTGTCTCTCTACTACCTCCTGTGTTTCTGCGCAAATCTGTGACCCAAGCATGACAATATAAAAATAACCATATAAACATATGGTTTCTACTTCGCGGATTTTCTTATTTCGCGGGTGGCTCTGGAACACAACTCCCGCGATGGAGGAGGGATTACTGTATTGATTTGTCAAAAGTCTATATGCAGGTCTCTATTCCAGTGGACAGAGAAAATATCCCACGGAAGGAAGACATTGAGAAGTGGACATATCTTAAGGAGGTGACTCTACCATTCATAGATTCAGAAGTTGATCTTTTAATAGATATCAACAACCTCAAAGTCTTTGAGCTGTGGCAAATCATACCTAGTAGAGGAGGTGGAACTGATGCTATGAAGACTGCACTTGGATGGATGGTCTGTAGGCCATACAAGAAAATAAGTGACTTCACAAAGAACAGTCCTAAACTGCCTAAACTTTCAATCCATTGTGTGTCAATAACAGAAATATAAGTAGTGTTGCACCAACAGTACAATTCAGACTTTCCAGTGAGCAGCTGTAAAGGGAAAGAAGAAATGTCACAGGAGGACATCAAGTTCATACACATAGCAAGAGAATCTCTAAGACTGGTAGGTGGCCAATATTGTTTAAATCTGCCTTTAAAAGATGAAACACTTAAAATGGCAAACAATAACTGTATTGCAGACTGTGCTATTGGACGCTAAGCAAAAATTTAGGTTTCCACAAAGACTATGAAGCTTTCATGAGAGATATTATTGAGAAGGGTTATGCTGTTAAGATACCCAAAGAAAGCCTGAATTGCAATGAAGGCAGGGTGTGGCACATTGCATATCACTGTATGTATCATTCAAAGAAAAATATGATTTGAGTGGTCTTTGAATGTACAGTCACCTACCAGGGGACTTCACTTAATGAACAACTACTGAAAGGTCCTGACTTAACTAACACACTCATTGGCATCCTCACAATATTTAGAAAGGAGCCAGTGACATTAATGGTAGACATTAAATCAATGTTGTACCAAGTTAAAGTTCCACATAAAGACAATTATCTTTTATGCTTTTTGTAGTGGCCTGAAGGTAATCTATGTAAAGACTTAGAAGAATTTAAAATGACGGTAAATCTTTTTGATGCTACTTGTTCACCCAGTTGTGCTTCTTATGCTTTGTGTAGAACGGCTGAAGATGCCAGAGATACAGTACATTTCCCGAGAAACCCGTTAATTCATAATTTCTACATGGATGACTGCCTAAAGTCAGTTGCAACAGTGGAAAAAGAAACCAAGTTGGCAAACAATTTTCAAGCTTTATGCTTCAGATGCAGATTCCACCTAACCAAGAGGGTGAGTAACAGCAGAGCAGTTTTGTTGTCTATTACTGGAGTAGATAGAGCTCTTGAAAAAAAGGATTTAGACTTGAGTCATAATCTGCTCCCAACAGAACATATCCTGGGCATCCAATTCTGCACTAAAATGGACAGTTTCAAATTTCATATTAAGTTACAAGTCAAGCCTGCTACAAACTGTGGTATTCCATCTGTTGTCAGTTCACTTCACAACCCCCTTTGACTTTTTGCATCTGCTATACTGTCAGCAAAGCTTATCTTAAAAGACTTATGCAAAGAGAAATGTGGGTGGGAAGAAGAAGTGGAAGTCAAACACATTCAGAAATGGAAAAAATGGATGTGTGCCTTATAGTTATTAGCATATTACAATATGGACAGATGCATCGAACTTGCCTGGTTTGGAACCTTAAAGTCAGCACAAATGCACCATTTGGTAGATGACAGTGAAGATGGATATAGCACTGTCACATATTTTCTTTTGACCAATGAAGAAGGAAAAAAAACATTGTTCATTCTTAATGGGGAAATCAAGAATGGCACCATTGAAGCATGTCACAATACCAAGACCAGAGCTAACGGCAGCCACTGTGGCAGTCAAAATGGATAAGATGCTAAAAAGTAAATTTCAAATACTCCTACAAGAATCTACATTTTGGTCTGACAGCACCACAGTGCCAAAGTACATTTCAAATGAAAACACTCCATTCAAGACCTTTGTTGCCAACAGAATCTCAGTGATCAGAGATCATTCAGAACCTTCGCAATGGAAGTACATCACATCTGCCCTGAATCCGGCAGACCAAGCATCAAGAGGTTTAAGCATAGAAAGCTTTCTCAAAAGCACCACATGGTCACAAGGTCCATGTTTATTATTAATTTATTATTATTATTATAATGCCAGAACACGAGTGGCCAAAAAGACCAGATCAACTGAATGATTCACTTCCTGAAGATAATCCAGAAATGAAAGTCTATGCAGTTAACATGACAAGTGAGGTAGAGATTACAGAACCGATAAACAAACTCATTACCTAATTCTCAGAATGGCTATGCTTAAAGAAAGCTGTGGTTTGGTTTCTCAAGTTCAAAGCCATACTGCTGCACTTAAAAAATGAAAGAAAGACATTTCAGCATGAAGTTAGTCAATCTGAAAGCAACCCAGAAGAACAAAAAACACTCATTACAGAGCACATAGAAAAGTACCAAACCTGATTTTTTCAGAAGACTTGGTTAAAGCCAAAACAGATCTTCTCCACCTCAGTCAACTACAGGAATTCCCAAAAGAATTAAAGACTTTGAAGAAAAATGCTCCTGTAAAAAATAACAGTCAAATCTTTAAAGCTGACCGAGTCATACAAGATGAAATACTGAGAGTTGATAGTAGATTTAACAAAGCTGCTTTGCTAGAAGAAGCTAAACATCCTGCGTTCATGTATCACTTCTCTTATATTGCAGCACATTCATAAAGAAATAGAACGTTGTGGGCGCAACTACATGCTTGCATGGTAACGCCAGACTTATTAGATGCCTCAAACAAATTAAATTATCTGGAAAATCATTTCAAAGTGTGCAAAATGTAGAAGACACAACGCAAAAGCAGATGAGCAAAAAATGGCAGATCTGCAAGAGGCCTTATTACTACCTGACCAACCACCTTTCTCCATTGTTGGGGTTTATTATTTTGGTCCTTTTCAAGTTTAAAGAGGACGAAGTCTAGTCAAGAGGTGTGGAGTAATTTTCACCTGTCTAACAGTTAGAGCTGTACACATGGAGATACACAGCTTGGACACTGATTCTTATATCAGTGCCATACACCAATTCACTTGCAGAAGAGGACAAGTTAAAATCATGCGCTCAGATAATAGAACAGACTTTATTGGAGCAGAAACAGAGCTATGTGAAGCAATTAAAAATCTTGATCAAGGAAAAATTAGCAATGCCGTTATAAAGAAAGAAATAAAACTAATTTTTAATCCACCATCAGGTTATCATCAAGATGGAGTATGGGAAAGACAAATCAGAAGCATAATAAAGATTCTAAACTCAACATTCAACCAACAAACACTTGATGTTTCTGAAGAAGCAGCCCAACATGCCTACTGGACTCTTCTCTATAAAAGACCAGTATACCCGAAGGCACTGGAAGCAAGTTCAGTACATGGCTGATTTGTTAAAGAGTATTTGCCAATACTTCTGGGTCCCACCTGACATTTAGGGTCTTTAAAACAAAAGTTTTGATATGAACACCATTCATAGCAATGCCTTTCTTTTAAAGGTACAGTACATACAGTATAATATTGTAAAATCTGCTTAATCTGCCATATAAGATAAAATATCTTCATAAAATAAAATTGATAAAATGCCTGGGACAATTACAATTATCATATAGATTTATTGGCATAATTTGACTTTAAATCATAGAATGAAACTCACACAATCACTTCCCAATCCACTAATCTTCTTTAAGATTCTGTAGTAGTAATTGGTAGTTTTTGAAAGTGATGAAATGATCACAATTTTCACTTTGTACTTTTTTGTCATAACTTTTGTTTTGATAAATATGGGCTCAGGTCTCTCAGTTAAGTTTCTAATTGTGTCATAGACTATGCAGACTTTCTGCTACATCCTAAAGATGTGCAGGTGCTATGTCCTGGATACTATAACCTTTTCAAAGAGAATGACATGATTACAAAATTTATGTTCAACAACACAGCAGACAACAGGGGATGCAAAGGTCCTTTTTCTTTATTGGGATACCTCAATTACAGACTATTAAATTAACCAGCACATACATATCCTTTATACACCAGCTTAATAAAATGCCGTCTTAATATGTTTGTCTTAGTGATGTCACGGCTCCTATTTTATGAAAATGTTCGTCATTTTATTCATTAGTTGTGCAATTACTAAATTTTAATGTTACGTTGGTGATTTCTTCTCAGTGCCATTTTCTGGTGGAATTTTTTCATCACAGACACAGCCATTTTTTTATATTGGTTTTCTATGGTTACTCCCATAGTGTTCACTGCAGTTTACCATTGTTGGTCATGTGACATGTCAAGTCATATTCAAACATGCTCACTTTACATCAAAAAACAAAAAAGAAACTTATATTAGTGGTACTTAGAGGCAAAAACACAAAATGGCTTTAGGATTCTTTGGTTACAGACTTATTTTGGTGGATAACAAATATGGTTTTGTGATTTTTGAATTGATGATCTACTCTCATTATGTTTTTCTTCAACTTTTGTTGGATCTCTCACCACAACCCTTTTCCTGCTTCTACAAGGGGGCTTTGCCCCCTGCTCGCTTCGCTCGCCTACCCCCAGCGTTTTGAACCCGTGCCCGCTGGGCAGCCATAGTTTCAGACGCACGTTGTAGGAGCTTGCATTGTTTTGAACCCGCGCTTGCCCTGCTTCTGCGGTTTGAGACGCGCGTTGTAGGCGTATATCCGTCAGTCGTGCTCGTTCGGTTTGAACCCGTGCCTGCTTTGCCTCCGCAGTTTCAGACGGTGGGTCGCGTTCGGCGTTTTGTACGATCCCAAGCAGCACATTATTCCTAACTTCACTCCGCAGTAGTGCCACGCACAATATGGCGGTGACACCTGCGCCTTCACTACGCAGTAGTGCCACTCACAATATGGCGGCGACGCCTGCGCCTTCCATATTATGTTGGGTTTTACCATGCTGTGTAGGCGCCTTTGCCTTTCGTAGTGTCCCGCGCCTTCCGACGTGCGATGTAGGCGCCTGCACCTTCCAGGTCTGCCTCTGCTGTGTGGTGTGGACGTTTAACTGTTGTATTTTCTGCTTTTATATTCTGTATCTCACTGTGCATGTGTTTCGTGCCTAGGTTTTTTTGAAGCTGTTGCATTCCAGTTTTCATCATCTGTAACCTGCTCTCCATGTGTCTTTTATTTCTGACCTCGCTTTATCCTGCTTTTGATTCAATGACACCTGGTCCGTGGTGATTATAGTCTTCCTTTTTCGAGTACTAATTTCCATTTGTTTGCGTCGTAGTCTCTCCCGTTTCGCTCTGGGGCGGGGGGGCTTTGTGTGGCGCCTGCGCACGTTCGTAGTCTCTCCCATTTCACTCTGGGGAGGGGGGCTTTGTGTGGCGCCTGCGCACTATGTCTCCTGCGTCCACGGGCAGGTCCCTGCGTCCACATCCGGTTTACCATTCTCGGTTAGTAATATGGATGTTCTATGGTAAAACACATTTGGTGTCTGTGGCAGTGTGCAGATTTTAATTAAAAATTAAAATGGTTGTGGAGTTGGGTTGCCATGGGGTGTTTGGTGTGAACTCGAGATGATTGTTTGATATGGTCAGCTGTTCCACATTGGTATTCTGTGGATTTTAATCAGCATACTGCACCCTCTAGAATATAAGAAGAGCCTGAGAAGGATAGACAGTGTGAAATAAATAGCCTCGACACACAAAAAATGTTTGGTGCAGCCACCTAGTTGAAGCCTGGCTGCAAAAAGGCAAATAAGTAGCACAGATGTGTACAGAGTCGAGTCCAAAACAGAACTGAGGTTATGGGAAAGTTGTCTTGTATTTAAGGTAGAAAGGTGGAAGTGTTGTCATTGAGGCCCAGAATTGGAAGTTGTGTTCTTGGGGGCTGGAACCAGAAGTGACGTCATTCTGGGTTCCTGAAACAGGACTGACATCATTCTTGGCCCCAGGACCGGAAGTGGCATCATTCTTGGGTGCATTCCCGGAAGTGGCGTCATCGGGGCTGAACCAGGCAGAATTTCCCGTATCTGGTCTGCAAAGATGAAAGAGGAAGGTTTAGTGCACCACACCACCCGCTGACCTGGCGTGGAATTACCTTCGTTTGGTCCTTTTACCTGCCTCTTATGCGTGCGTGTGTGACAACAGAGAGATCGAAACAAACACAGAAGTCTGGAGGTTAAAAGTAAAAGAAAAGTAAAGAAAAAGCAGGACTGTGACAAGGCTGGTGCAGTAGTGTGGAGGGAAGTGGTCGGGAAGTGACCTCGGGAGGAGCGAATGGACTGGGCAAGTTGCTGCTGTGCACCCTAGAAGCAGGAGCAACTAACCACTGTGAGTGGGCTTCTGCTGAAGCCCAAAGGATGGCAGAAGGAGAAAGGAGTGGGCTTCATGGGGTTTCCTGCTGAAGGCCAGAGGATGAGAGCAGGCACACGACCCACATTTGAAGATTAACTGCTCTTGCAGAAGAATCTCTTTCCTGAGCAGACCATGGAAAGTGAACAGGCGAGACATCGGTTTTAGAGGGATGTGCTGTGGCTTGTGATTGTTTTTATATGCAGATCCTGAATATTTTTATTCTTCAATTTTTTAACCCATTTATGGATAATTTATTTATTGTTACTTTTAACCTCCACCATAAACACGTTTTTTATGTTGGGATTATTTATTGGTTAATTTATTGAAAGAAGACTGTACTGCACTTTATTTGATTTTGGAACACTGCATTTTCAATAAAAGCACAGATAGTTTTTCACCTACCTCTGTTGTTTATGTGTCCATCCTTAGTCCTGACTATAAGTGTCCCAGGTTTAAGGACAGTAATGCCAGCTGGGTAATGCAATCTAGATAGATAGATAGATAGATAGATAGATAGATAGATAGATAGATAGATAGATAGATAGATAGATAGATAGATAGATAGATAGATAGATAGATAGATAGATAGATAGATAGATACTTTATTAATCCCGATGGGAAATTCACATTCTTCAGCAGCAGCATACTGATACAATAAATAATATTAAATTAAAGAATGATAATAATACAGGTGAAAAAAACAGACAATAACTATGTATAATGTTAAATATTAACGTTTACCCCCCCTGGTGGAATTAAAGAGTCGCATAGTTTGGGGGAGGAACGATCTCCTCAATCTGTCTGTGGAGCAGGACAGTGACAGGTAGCACATGTTCTGTTGACTCCTCTGTGTTTTTGCTCTTTCACAATATGTCACACACATTAGGACAATTTCAGAATTGTAAGTGTCTTGTTTAATACATTACAGTAGGGTTAGCTGGTGACGGTAGACTCGCCAGGTATGTGTGAAAGTGAGCATTACCAGCTAGTGTTGGGTCTTGCCTTATGCCTCTGGCTGTAAAGATATGCTTCAGTTCCACAAGACTCTATAATGGATAGGTGAACACATAAGTGGGTAAAGAGTTTGGGACTAATACACCAACATGTACTCCTGAATCTATGACTATTAGCAGCTAGGGCTTGTCCAAGGCCTAGGATTGTGTTCTTTTAAGGTGTATTGGGGTGACATAAATTGCGCCTTTTATAGTTTCCTAAATAGGACTCTTAATGTTTAATTTGTGAGGACATTAGGATTATTATATAGGATTATTATAAAACTGTGTAAGCAAGACTATTGTAAAGCTAACAGGAAAAAGCTAACATTATTATTAATAGTGTGTATTTAAACAAGACTTTAGGTGCCCTTTTTCGATAGAAGATACCACATGACAATGACTCATAGTATATGTGTTGTAAGAAGGACGCTATATAGCACCTGACCCGACACAGATTGACATGAGAGGCACGGGTAAAATAAATCAAACTGTTTATTTTTCTTCAGCTGGAGGGCACGTCTTCCCTGTAATCCCTCCAGCCATAACACAGTCCCAAGCACAGTATCACAATAACACCAAGCACTTTCTTCTTCTCTCTTCCACCACCACTCCTCCTCAGCAAGCTTTGTCGTCCTTCCACCGACTCTGGCTGCTGAGTGGTGGTCGCTTGCTCCCTTTTATTGGGTACCCGGAAGTGCTCCAGGTGGTTGATTTCCGACATCTGGCTGCACTTCCGGGTAAGGCGAAATTAGTGCCCAAAAGGGGCCAGCAGCTCCTGTTGCAGCACCCTCTGGCGGCGCCTGCAGAACCCCACAGAGCTGCACAGAACTCCAACACCCATGAAGTCCTGGGGGAGTCGGAGGCACCGCTGCAACCCAGGGAGGCTGCCATGTAGCGTCCAGGGGGAGATACTGGGCTTCCCACCCTTGTTCCCCTGGTAGATGTGGTGAAGTGGCGTCCCGGCCAGGCATGGGCCCCGGCCATCTGTCACAGTGTCAAAAGAGAGAGGATGCTGGGATGTATGCAAATTAATTGAAAATATTAGGAGATATATGTAAATGAATATATGTATATGTATATTATAATAAATATTATATGTTATATGTAAAAGACAATACAAAAAAATATGTATTACTGTTAGATTGCATTTTTAAGCTCACTAGTGTACTAAGCTAGCTAGTGTATATAGGCTTGTAAAAAGATTTGGAATAGGTGCTTGGGACCTTGCTGTCAACATGTTATATTTAACTATGAGTAGTTTCACTGACAGGTAAGAGGACCATTGGAATTTATCAGTTGTCTGATTTCAGCTAATGTAATTCTTGCTTATTCAATCACTAAGGCATTGTGTAAAAGACAGGATCTGGAAACATGTCTTTGACATCTCTTGTCAGGTTAGCCTCCATCAGATCCATCCCTACGCTAGGACTGCAATTTTCAATTTAAGGAACACTGCAAAAGTTAGACCTCTTATAACATTGCAAGACACTGAGAAATTAATTTAAGCTTTTGTTTTTAGTTGACTAGATTACTATGGGCGGCACGGTGGCGCAGTGGGTAGCGCTGCTGCCTCGCAGTTGGGAGACCTGGGGCCCCGGGTTCACTTCCCGGGCCCTCCCTGCGTGGAGTTTGCATGTTCTCCCCGTGTCTGCGTGGGTTTCCTCCGGGCGCTCCGGTTTCCTCCCACAGTCCAAAGACATGCTGGTTAGGTGGATTGGCAATTCTAAATTGGCCCTAGTGTGTGCTTGGTGTGTGGGTGTGTTTGTATGTGTCCTGCGGTGGGTTGGCACCCTGCCCAGGATTGGTTCCTGCCTTGTGCCCTGTGTTGGCTGGGATTGGCTCCGGCAGACCCCCGTGACCCTGTGTTCGGATTCAGCGGGTTGGAAAATGGATGGATGGATGGATGACTAGATTACTGTAATGCACTTCTAAATGGTCTATCTAAAAAAGACATCAGTCAGTTGTAGTTAGATCAAAATGTAACAGCAAATATCTTATCCAGAAAAAAAACACATCTCTCTCTTAGCATTGTTACATTAATTACCCATACCCTTTGACTTTAAAATACTACTACCAGTATACAGTATAAAGCTTTAAATAATCTTAATTCCTCCTATATTTTGGAATGCCTGTCCCCCAACATTGCAAGTAGTAACTTTAGATCTTTAAATAGGTAGCAGTCTTTTTACTATTCCAAGAGCCAAACATAAAAAAAGTGATGTTATGCACCAAAAATCTAGAATAATTTACCAATAGAGATATGCCAGACTAACACAGTGGATCATTTACTCCTAAAAACCCACTTTTTAAATTCGGCTTTTGTGTAGCGTCTAGTGATGAGTGAACCCTGTAGAGTTTACTTTGGCATGAGTTCAGCAAAATCATGGAAATGATCAGGAACTTAGCCAAACTTCACACAATGCACTGAAGTCAATTGGGAAGGAGAAACTGAACTAATTTTGAGTGGATTATAATGGTAAAATGGTCTTTTCTTTAACTGTCACTGAGGCCTAGGGAAGGGTCTGCCAACTATATGTGACTGATTATTGTTGCCAAATATGTGATGTGAGCTCTGAGGCAGTAGTGCTAACCACTGCACCCTGTGCCTCAAAAAACAAAAGGCACAGACGGAACAAATACCACAATCAAAATGCAACAAATGGCCAAAAAGCGCATTAAGTAAATAATATATAGATGATTGTGCTCCTAGAGTTCCAATATTGGGGCACACATTTGCTGCGCCAGGAAGCAGCAGCCATGGGGCTGGCTCATTCCTATCTTTGCAGATGTTTTGCACTTTTTCCTTCCATCAAGAAGAAAGAAGCACTGTGTAAATGGTAATCATTTTTTTTGTTATAATTATTATTCAATGGGTTTTATTCTGATATGAAAGGGGGATGGAAGAGGCTGGGGGGGGGGGGGGTCCTTTAAGGCTTGTTTTGAGATCGCAACTGAGTACATGGCTAATTATGCATGCAAAATGGCCACACGATGCTGTGCTGCCAGTGCTTCCAATATACAGGGATAAGTGTTATATATTCAGTTGTAACGTGTGAGTCCCTGTCCTGCACCGCAAAACACAAGGGTGAGTCTCAGTACTTTGCAAAACCAGCTTTATTCAGCTTGAAATAGGAACAGCACGGTTATTTATTGTAGCGGAATCTATCACTCTTCTATACACAGACAGCAGTCCTACAGGGTTGTGGCCAGGTTAGTGGCCAAGTAATACTGTTCCCTGCATTTATAATGTTCCTTGCATCACCCATTGATGACAGGCACTTATGGTGCGAACGCGGTTTGCTCGGATTTGCTTTTGCTGCGAGCTGCTACAATGCTGGGAGCCTGTGGTTGCCTCGGCTAAAGATATGCTGTCTTCCACAGACGTGGTGATCATGCTTTGGGACACTCTTCGGTGTGTCGTCCTGTTGGGGTGATTCCCAAATGATTTTAGAAAACTTACACGGTGTTAAATTATGGTCAGCTAATGCAATTTTTAAATAACTTTTATGGTCCCACGACCCAGTTTTGCCTTTTAAAATTCATTGATGACCCACTAATAGTCAATGCAAACTGCCTCCTTGATGAAAGGAGCACTATCGGAACAACCCCCTTTGTTAAATAAGCTCACTTAGAAATGGGAAAACACACAGATCTTAGGCGACCCACCGAGACCTACTCATGATATAACAATGTCAATGTTAGTTGTACTCTTAATAGACTACATATGCATAGAATTATCATTTTCTTCATGGATTTACAATAATTATTAATCTGTACTTGTCCCTGGTTTAATTTCTGTTTTTTTCTCTGACGCCATTTTGCTCCACCACCACAAATCGAGACATCGCAGCCAACTGTGATGCTGAAATGAGAGTGGATACTTCAGCATTCCAGGAGATGCACTGCATCAGATCCTCCACATCAAAGCCTAAAAATGATAAGGAATGACTTAAGCACGTTTACGTCAAGTTGAATACCCAGAGGGGCCTAGGCGGTCTTTTGGCCAGTGTAAAATAAGCACAAGGACAAACAAAAATGTTTGGGGATTTACCCTGTATACTTAGAAAAATGGTTGGTTAGTAGAGAAGGTCTTTACAGACATGAGCTCCAAACTGAACTGAGCGTGGTTACAAAATGGTTGCTGTAAATACGACAAACAAGGAATGATGACAAAAATGAGTGTAGCCTTGGAGCCAGAAGTGACATCATGAGGAAGTGGAATCTGGTGCCACGGATGAGGAAATGGTAGGTGGTGACTTCTGGGGACCAGAAGTGGGCTTAGGATGTTGGGTCTTCTGTAGGTCTTCAGGGGAAAAGGAGAAGGAGTTAGAATATAGCACTAATCTCCGGTCCGGCATGGAAATACAAGCATTTGAGCCCATAAGCTGTCTCCCGTGCGTGTGTGTGTGACACTGGGAATCCCAGCAAATTTCGTTTTTTCTCCAGTTTATCTGTAGTTTTAACAATTTTCTTCTGTCCTCCCTGGCCATTTCACCTTATCGAAACAATACTACATGTATATATAAGGACTCCACCTTTCTGCTAATTATATAACTATTTTATGTAAGTGCATATTAATTTATTTTTTGTTTATTCATTTTCATTCTTACATAATTCAGTTTTCTTTTCTTTGTTTGTGACTATTTCCTTGACATCTTGTAAAGCACTTTGAGCTATATTCTGTGGATGAAAATATGCTATAGAAATAAATATTATTGTTGTTATCTAGCCTAAGAAGACAAAGACTATAACAACTAAAAGCCAATTAACCATCTAACATGAAGCCTGAAGAGTCTGACTTGAATCATTCAGGCTGTATATCATCATCCATTATTTTATCTCACATTTGGTGTATGTCTGGTTTCTTTGAAAATAAGCATAAGTTTAAATTGAAATAAAGTCTGTGTATTATCTCACTTGTTTAGTGACACTGCCAAAGTAACCCAGGTCATTAGTGTTAAGATGTTCAGCAATATAATAAGTTGCCTCCTCGTTCAGGTGTAATCCTTTCAAGGGTAGTGGACAGTGTTCTGCAATCCAGCAGGAGCAGGCTCCTAGGCTTTGCTAAGGTATTCAGACATTCAGCCCTTGCAGTGGGGGAAAGTGAGAATGGTGCAGTGGGGTTTCAGCCATTCTTAAAGTATTTCAGGGGTTTACATGTTAAATCTTTTACCAACGTACCAGCCCTTATTAAGAATTCCAGGGCTAATTATGATGGGGTGTACAATTAAAACAAGAATATGCACTTAAGCATTTACAGGATCAACACGAGCAGGAATAAAAAAAAAATCTTTGGAGGCTAAAATGCATTTCATGGACACTTTCATGATAAAAGTCAAGGCAAGGGCAAAGAGTAATTGAAAATGTTCAATGCATTACCTTCATAAATATGTACCAAAAGGAAACATGTTAGCAAATGAAAAAATAATATTGATCAAAAATGTCACCATTGAATAAGCAGTGGCCTCTTCAGCCTTGGATATTTAACTGACTACAACAAGTGAAGCATTCTTTTCACTGAGTTTCTTTTACTGAAGATACATTACTTGTTTCGTATTACTGTAAACAAGGCCATTAATAAATCTTACCTCTGTCTAAAAATCAATAAGGTATGACATGCATTAGGAGGAGAAACTAACGCTGACATAAATCCGAATGTCATGGATTTATTCTTCACTTTGACTGAAGCATTTGAAAGCACCTCAGTATAGAGGTACTGGTAAATTATGCAATAAATCGACATGCTGATTCAAGAATTGATTAATCTGTCTATATTACCATAACAAAACAAAGCCATCTTTGTAGCATATTACTTTACCTATGCCTTAACCATCTGAAAAAAAATTTTGTATAAAGTAAACATTATTAAACCCGCTGGAGCCTATCCCAGTACCTTTGGGTGCCAGCCAGAAATCAAGGCTAGAAGGGGAGGCAGGGCCCACTAATGCACACATCAACGTTCACTCAGGACCAGTTTGAAATTTCCAATAAACCTAATTTGCTTATTTAGTGATGTGTTAGAGAAACTAGAGTGCCTGGAGAAAAAACAAAAACTTGCAGACCTTTAAAGAGTAGGCTAAATATAAATGTTCCTTAATGGTCATTTACCGGGTTGAGCAGTTCCTTTTAGAACCATCGCTTGACACAGAACCATTTTATTCTGAAAAGAGTTCTTTGCACTCGACATTGGTTCTTTGGGCTTTGAAACATTTCATAACATGTGAACAAAACAGAAATCTTTAATGTAGAGAAGGATACCTAGCAGGGTACAAACAAATCAAGAAAACCTGAGGTTAGCCTGAATTATTGTAAAATCAAGAACTCATTGGTATGTTATAAATCTGTTATTATCTATTCATGGTTATTTATGGAAGCTGTTACAGATCTAAAAAATATGTATCCTTCATGTGGATAGTTCTTTCAGGAACCAAAAATGGCTCTCCTATGGTGTCTGTCACTCTAAGAAGCACTTTGCCACCTTCTTTTCTAAGAGAGTACAGAAATCTTATGCAGTCAATGAATATGCTCAGGTTTGGATCCATAAAGCAGCAGCACTAACTGCTATACCTCCTTGCTGCTACTAAATAAACAAAAATAATTAATTCAAAAAAGCTGAAATTGCTGTATCTTTTTTTTTGCCCCCATTGTTTGGTCTGGTTATGATTTATCACACTGTGCACCATATTCTCTGTAGTCAGTGCATTCTGCAGACTGCCAAGATATTTTTTTCCTTCTCCAGTAACCACAGCAAGAGTTACCCCATGCTGGTTAATTACAGTGTTTCAGTAATTTGCCAATACCCCACTCACGTTTGCATCCTAGTTTCCTTTATACGAACAAAACAAAAGGACAACAGGGATTTATCTGAGAATTTCCATTGAGATAGGCTCTGTATTCTAGAAGAAAAAATGACAATATGCCACCATCTATGCTGCCATCTATATATAAAATGATATGTTAAAAAATACAAGGCTTAAAATGGTCTCATGAACTATCATATTTTAGGGGCATGACAGGGACGCAAAACACTCATTTTTGACTGAGACAAGAAAGAAATGACTGAAGAAAAAGTGAGATATGACAGGCCAGGCAGTAATGGAAGATCCCCTACAACATAGCCTTAATTTAAGTACTTGTGATCATTTGTGTAAATTCAGTATTTCCAATGTGTGAAGTTTCTATCTATCTATCTATCTATCTATCTATCTATCTATCTATCTATCTATCTATCTATCTATCTATCTATCTATCTATCTATCTATCTGTCTGTCTGTCTGTCTGTCTGTCTGTCTGTCTGTCTGTCTGTCTGTCTGTCTGTCTGTCTGTCTATCTATCTATCTATCTATCTATCTATCTATATAACATAGATAAAAAAAGAAAAACATGTTCTAAGTTTTCCCAACAGTATGTGTTGGACCCCTGAAACACACATAAAACTAAAATTGAAATTTTTGGCCATCATGGTACATACCATAAGTGGTGCAAACCCAACACTTCCCATCACCCCAAGAACACCATTCCCATCATGCTGTGAGGATGGTTTTCATCAGCAAGGACAGGAAAACTGGTCCCGATTGAACGAAAGATGGACAGCACTAAATACAGGGCAATTCTTGAGAAAAATCTGTTTCAGCCTGTCAGAGATTTGAGACTGGGGCAAAGGTTCACATTCCAGCAGGACAATGACACTAAACATGTGTGATTTAAAGGGAAAAAATTATAATAATAATAATAATGCATTTTATTTATAGGGGCACTTTACATTAGCAGTAAATCTCAAAGTACAACATAAAAAGTTTAAACAAAGGCAAAGCAAGATAAAAACAGAGATAAAACAACAATAATTATAGCATTCTTGTTAATAAGCTTTCCTAAATAGAAAAGTCTTTAGCTGTTTTTTAAAACGTCCCACAATCTGCTGTGTTCTTAGGCTCCCTGGTAGGGCATTCCAGAGCCGTGGAGCAGCGGCTGCAAAGGCTCGGTCTACCATTGTATGAAGTTTGGTCACAGGGGAGCGAAGGCGGTAGGCATTTGTAAAACGGAGGTTTCTTGTAGTGGATTGTAATATAAGGAGCTCTTTAAGATATTGTGGAGCATTTCCATGGATACACTGGTGAGTAAACAAACAGAGTTTGTATTTGATACAGAGATGGATAGGGAGCCAATGAAGTGACCGAAGGATTAGTGAGATATGTTCATATTTCCGCACCCTCGTCAGGATTCTTGCAGCACTATTTTGAATTTGTTGGAGCTTTTGAAGGCTCTTGTTGGGTATCCCAATGAGGAGTGCATTACAATAGTCCAGTCTGGATGAGACAAAGGCATGAACCAGATTTTCAGCATCACAGAGGGAGAGGTTGGGACGGAGTTTGGCTATGTTTCAGAGATGAAGGAATGCAATTTTACAAAGGTGATGGATATGTATATCAAATGACAGATGGGAGTCTAACTTGACACCCAGATTTGTAACAGAAGGGGAGAGGGTAATGGTACAATCAGAAAAGGAAATACAATTTACAGAGGAATGAAGTTGACAGGTGTGCCAATTAAAAGAGCTTCAGTTTTGGTGCTGTTCAGCTTGAGGAAGTTCTTGGACATCCAGGCCTCAATCTCATCCAAGCAAGAGGAAAACGTTGATGGAGGTGTAAGAGAAGTCGAATCTAGTCTCACATAGAGCTACGTATCATCAGCATAGCAATGGAACGAAACTCCATGCTTGTGGATGATGTGACCCAGGGGTAGTATATAGATATTAAAGATGGTCGGCCCAAGGACTGATCCTTGTGGGACCCCACAGGTGACAGTGTGGGTATGAGATTTAGCATCCTCCCAGGCCACATACTCAGTCCTGTCTGTAAGATAGGACTCGAACCACTTCAAAGCAATGCCAGTAAGTTCAATTGTATAGTGAAGATGATGAAGGAGAATATTATGATCTACCGTATCAAATGTAGCTGTAAGGTCCAGGAGGATAAGGAGTGATGGAGAGCCATGGTCAGCAGCCATCAGGAGGTCACTGGTGACTCTAACCAAGGCTGTCTCTTTGCTGTGAGAAGTTTGGAAACCAGACTGAAATTTTTCAAACAGATTGAAGTTTTTGAGGTGATCCTGAAGCTGAACCAAAACAACCTTTTCCAAAACCTTAGACAAAAATGGAAGATTGGAGATCGGAAGATAGTTTGCTATCAATTCAGGATCCAAAGAGGATTTTTTTAAATGAGGTCTAATTTTTGTGGTTTTCAAGGCCAGTGGGACTAAGCCACTCTGGAGAGAGTGATTAATGATATCAGCAATAAGAGGGCTTATATCTAATACATTAGCTTTTACCAGAGGAGTAGGAAAAGGGTCCAATGAACACGTTGAAGGTCGCATCCTCTGTATGATGTCCTCAACTTCTTTAACTGTGATACAGAGGAACTGGGAGAGGCAGCCCATTGGCTTTGATGTAGAAACATCCAGCGATGGAGGGCTGGAGGCAGACAATGAGGAGCGGATGTTGTCCACTTTAGAGGTGAAATATTCAATAAAATTATTGCACTGCTCCTCTGTGAAATTATTACAGGCGTAGGTGTGAGGATTGAGTAAATGGTTTATCACAGAAAAAAGTTGTTTGGAATTTCCAGGACTGTTGTTGATTAAATTTGAATAGTATTGAGATCTGGCAGTGGTCAGTGCCCTGGAGTAGTTTTTTTGGTGTTCCCGATAAGCTAATTTGTGGACTGACATTTAACTGTCTTGGAATGACCTACTCAAAAGCCCAGACCTCAATCCAATTATGAATCTGCGAAATGACTCGAAGATTGCTGTAGACCAGTGCAACCCATCAAACATGGAGGAGTTGGAGCAGTTTTGCTTTGAGGAGTGGTTGAAAGTCCCAGTGGTGAGATGTATTAAGCTAACAGAGACATTCGCCAAGAGACTTGCAGCTGTAATTGCAGCAAAAGGTGGCTCTACAAAGTATTGGCTTTGCTGGATGAATACTAATGCACATTCACGATTCCTGTTTTTTTGTCTTAATTACTGTTTGTGTCACAATAAAAAAATATTTTGCACCTTCAAAGTGGTAGGCATGTTGTGTAAATCAAATGGTGCTAAGCCCACTAAAAATCCATTTTAAATCCAGATTGTAATACAATGAAACAGGATAAACACCAATGGGGATGAATATGTTTTTAAGGCACTGTAGTTTGCAAATATTTTTGTGATTTTGCCAAACTCACAGCAATGTGAACCCAACAATCTGTCTCAGGAAATGGAGCAAGTACTAACTGATGAGAGAAATTGAGCGATCAAGGAAGAAGTAAGCAAACGGGTTATATGAACCACCTCACTGCACTGTATCTTAGCCCAAGAAAAACATGTAAGTTTGTTGATATTTTGAGTAAACCCGTGAATTTTGGCAATAACACGGAATCTAGAAGGATGGCAAAAATGGATTAGATAGATATGGACATGACATGAGGATGGACTTTATAACAATTGTTTGGTGTGATTTGATTTCAAATTTTACATATTATATTATGGTATGTATTTTTGTCAGTGGTGGGCCGTCAGGGCCTGCAAGGCCTTCTCTTCTGGCCTAAAAAAATATCTGAATCACAAACTGATGTTAATTATATTTTGTCCATGAATACTTATTAAATACTGTAATTCCAAATAGTCTGTCCGCTTCCTTTCATAGCTTTTCCGATGGTTGTGCTGCTTCCAGACATGTATTTTCGTATTAAAGCATTTAACCAATCACATTTCAGCCATCATTTGTTGCCAGGCAGGGTCAAAGTCAAAGAAGTCTGCCCGGAGGCCTTCACTATCCGTTCTGCAGGCCCTCTAACACAAAATAAATGTCGATTAAACTGTTGCTTCAACCAATCAGATTTTGAGTTGGTGTCACTAGGGCCCTCTAGCAGGCGTACGGCAACGTCACCGTATTCAGACCCGTTGATTGGATAGGATGGTGTAATAGAAAAATCTGAATGAGAGCTTGGGGCAGCTGTATTGGTATGTTTGGTTGTGACCATTCCCGTGTCCACTGCTTCTGTCGAGCGGACATTTTCAGCACTAAAGCGAATTAAAACTTATGCCAGAAATACGACAGGGCAGGTTCAACTTTCAGCATTAGCTTCGATGGCGATAGAAAGGGACTTCGTGATGGAACTGAAGCGCACGGATAATCTGTACGACAGAGTAATTGAACTGTTTTTGATGAAAGAGAAGAGGATGGATTTTGTTTACAAATAATCTGAATTTTTGGTGAGTAAAATGTTGCGATTTTCCTAAATAATATTGCAAGTTTATGAGTTATTATTGATGTTTTTTATGTGTGTCGCGGCTGTAGCTGCAGTAGAAAGGAACTTGTTCACCCCTGGTTTGTCTGTTCAATAAAGGCATTTATTGTGGCTACAGGAGTTATCTATCTGCGATGCAACGGCTCTTTATACGGTATTTCTGCATATTAAGATGGTTTTTATAACCATAAATTAGTTTTTGAGGGGTGGGTTGATTCAGACGGAGCACTACTGAAGGCCTAGGTGTGAAATGCACGGTCCACCACTGATTTTTGCGGTGAAAAGGCGTGGATTTAGAAAAAATGTAACTAATCAGAATTAAAGCCTTTCTTGTAACCTGTTTTATTTAAAGAATAGATAAATCTTAAATGCCTGTTCTACTAAGAGAATACCAGGTCAGAACCAAAATAAACAAAGACATAGGGGCCACTACATAGATATTAATCACAGGCTGTGAGTCTGCAAGGACAAACAACAAAAGAAAAGTAAAAGGCTCATAAGTCAATTAGTCAAAGGATAAAAGACCTGAACATGAGGAAGGAGTCAGCCCCTACACTATGATATTCCACTGGTTCAAGATATGTGTCATGAAATCAAGAATGGCATACATTTGTTTTTATGGAGAAGTTCAATTTCTCTTAGTCCATCTAGAGACCACGCCAGATCAGAGACTGATCAGCTAATTATGGAGAGCTGTCTGGCAATCTAGGCACCTAACAAGAAGAGCATTCATCCAACCAGGTTGTATCGTCACCTTCATTTTATTTGCTTTTTATTTTATGCACTTTAGAAACCTTAAGCTGTAGATTGTTCATTTTTAATGCATGAATAAGAGTGTACATCTTCTCCGCTGCTTGCTTTGGTGCTCTATCTTGTCACCTAGGGTTAGTATTTACCCACAGTAGTCTTTGTGACAGATTTGTAAGTGTAATATGAGGGCTGCCGTGGGGATCTGGGACCCTCTATGTAATAAAGAGTCTGAAAATGATATCAGGGTCACACTAGAACCCTTACACAATACAATAGAACAGCATTACAAACTGGGCAAACACTTTGAAATACTGTATAGTTTAACCTGGACAAGTGTAACATGGTCCATTTAAGTAAAGCATTGTCAAATCTGCTTAATCATTTCACATTTGCAGGAAAATGAAAATAAACTAGATAAACACAAAATTGCAAATCTTCACCTACAATGAAAAATCTAATAGTTTTTGTTGACACAATATTTCACCCTCTTGGCAATGTGCAGACACATTTACCACTAATAAAACGATTCAATATACAATATAATCTATTAAATATACACTACACAAGGAAACAACCTGCTCAAATTTAATACTGAGTTTGCCATTAATGTATTGCGTGCTATTCAGGTCACCACACTTCACTTCAAAGAATTCACAGAGGACACTAGAAGCTGTGCAGAGAAGAACAACCAACCGCATTGGTGGACTTAAACACTGAAGGACTTGTCTTACACTGACAGGCTAAGGGAACTGAAATTTTAAAAGTTTGTAGGGAAAAGGCCAGTGGACTGAATGGTGGTCTTGCCAAACTTTCATAAATTTTAAACATCCTGATAATGCTGATCCTGTCAAACTTTCAGTTACACAGCGAATTAAGTGCTCATGGACACCGGTAAAACATAAAAGATGGGAAAAAAATAATTTCTTTCACAAATTGCTATGGTTGCATAACCTAATAATTCACATAATTTAAACGTTTGATGACAACTAATACTGAGGGTTCTCATGGAGTGCAAACGTGACTATCAACAGAGTTTCTTTGCAGCCTTTGTCGATTTTCATAAAGCGTTCAACTCAGTTGGTCGAGCTGCCTTGTGGTACATCCTGAGGGTTCGTGGGATCCCCTGGAGGTTGCTGGATATCATGGCCAGCCTGTACAATGGTACTGTGAGTGCTATGCAGAGTGGAGGCAGAACCTCTGAGTTTTTCCCAGTTTATTCTGGGGTTCGTCAGGGGTGTGTTCTTGCTCCTACTCTGTTCAATGCTTGTATGGACTGGGTGTTGGGCAAAGTCGTGGGGTTCAGCGGCTGTGGGACATCTGTTGGTGAAGAAAGATTCATGGATCTTGACTTTGCTGCCGATGCTGTGATCTTCACGGAGTCAATGGAGGCTCTGATCGGGGCGCTCGAGAGATTGAGCGAGGAGTCTGAGTGTCTGGGCTTGCGAGTGTCCTGGATAAAAACCAAGATCTAGGCCTTTAATGACCTCTTGGGCACAGCCATCAGCAGTGTATCTGTTTGTGGAGAGAGTGTCGACCTTGTCGAGAGGTTTACTTACCTTGGCAGTGACATTCATGTCTCTGTTGACTCTTCCTATGACGTCAGTAGACAGATTGGGAGAGTATGGGGGGTCATGAGGTCACTGGAAAGGGATGTGTGGCGCACTCGATATCTATGCAAAAAGATGAAGGTCCAAGTCTTTAGAGTCCTGTTGCTTCCTGTCTTGCTATATGGTTGTGAGACATGGATGCTATCCAGTGACCAGAGATGACAACTGTCTCTCCGGAAAATCCTTGGGTATCGTTGGTTTGATCATGTGTCGAATGAGCGGTTGCTCATGGAGTCCCGAATGAGGCACATTACCTGCATTGTGAGGGAGCGCCAGTTACGGCACTACGGCGATGTGCCGCATTTCCCAGAGGGTGATCCAGCTTGTAAGATCCTCATAATTGGGGACCCGAGTGGCTGGACCAGGCCAAGGGGTCGCCCACGTAACACCTGGCTGCGGCAGAAAGAGGGTCATTTCCAGAGGGTGGGACTGGACTGCGTGTCTGCCTGGGGGGTTGCCAACCAGAATCACAAGTTGTTTCATTATATAGTGGGTCGGCAACATGCTGTACCAGTGTATGCTCCCCAACTTGACTTGACTTGACTTGATGACCAAAACATCTAGATAAGATATTAACAAATTAGACTTGAATTACTGAATGGTCTCTTGTCAACCATCAACTGTGATATTTTGGTCTTAAATAAAATGACCAGTGGAAGCCTGTGTGGTACAAGAGAGTGTCATAATGATCTTACTTTTTAAAATGACACTGAAGAGCAAAGCTTAATTATCATTAATGTCCATCATTTGTATTTGTTCCCCTTTTCATAGACCATCTTGTATTCATTTAAGGTCAGGTTGTGAGTCATTCAGATGCATTCAAGTGGCAATGTCAAAAGTTGGTTTATAATAAATGACATCATATGTGTGATTTTGGCAAAGGAAAAGCTAACCCCTGGTGAGAAGGAAATCTTTTTTTAAACCGTTTTGTTACATAAGCATGTTAAACCGTAATCCCACATTCCCAAAACAACTTTCAATTTATGAACCTGTAAATCATACACATACTTGATTAAATACAATGGAAATTGCAGATTCTCTTATATAATTCAATATTTACATTGCACTTTACATAATGAAAAATACCCCAAAGTGTTCTACATGGTCAGTGCATTATTAAAGATAATACAGTATATGCAGAATATTGTCAAATTAAACACACTCATTTTAATTGAGTCACCCAGTAAGTCTTACATTGGATTTAAGACTGACAATTTCTAGCTTCTTTTTCAATCGGCAAACAAAGGAAGCAGCTTTTTTGCTCATAATAATTACATGGCTCAGAGAGCAGAGAGCAAAACATAAAAGTGGTGGTGCACTTAAAAGTTGCCTGTACTCATATACTCTTACTATTATTGTTTATACTGCAAGAGAATAATGAGCAAAGAAACACATGAAAAAATAAAGAAGGTCATTAATGATAATTAATAGTTAGATTTTACTTTTGATTGAAGATGGCCTGCATTACATACCCAATATCTTATTTTCTAAATGACTTTTTCTTGTGTGTGGCTACAAAAGGTGGACCATACTTCTCCTTCACCAGCAACAGACTATAGCTTCTCTTGCACAATATCTATGCCAGCTTTGCAATATAATCTGTGACATGTACAGAGTGTGACTGCACCCCAAACACCCAGACACAACTAAACCACATAGTCACAGATTCAAGGAAAGATATTTTTATTTAAATAAAATACCATTTACAGGTTGTTATCACCTGGTAAATCATTCACAATTCTTGTTCTTTTCCACTTGCACTCTGCTCCGAGCAAGCCTTGTCCACTTCCTCCTGATTCTGACGCCCTGGATGAAGCAGAGAGGCTGCCTTTCAACCCAAAGCCTAGAGTACTTCGGGTGCAATAGAATTGCCACCTGGAAGCACTTCCGGGTCAGGTGGAACCTCTTTGTAACAGGGGATCCTTCTCCTACCAGTTCCCGCTAGCTGCAACTGAGAACCACAATGGTATTGCCCAGCTAAACGTCAACTCCCATGCACCCTGTGGGTGTCCAAACAGGAGTGATACCACAGAGTTATAGTCACCCACTGTATTCTGGGAACACATAATCTCTGCCCTTCCCTCATAATGGCCTCCTTTCTCGGAAGGGTACTACTAACAACCCCTTCATCCATATCCTTCCATTATCATGGCTTCCAGTCTAGGTAAGGAACCATCCACCCTGGCCAGGGTGCCAGTCAACCCGTGTCTTCTATGAAAAATCCTATCAATTTATCACAGGTTTCTTCCTGGGTCTCCTGATGCTGAGCTGTGCCCAGCACACTTAAACTGAAAAAGTGTCATTGGATATCCTTAGCTGGAAAATGTGTATGCAAAAACAAAAATCTGATTTGTGAAACCTGGCATACTCACATTTCTACACAAATTACCTTTATAAACCTCAATCATCTTGTAAATGTGTGTATATCAGCATACCTTGCATTCTGCCTGGTTGCCACCCTCAAACAACCATACATGGACTATGCTAATGATCCTCATACATATGCAATCACAATGCTGGTGCATCCACACATCACCACCTGCAACTGACCATGCAAAATCATGCAAAGATCACGTGCCTCTCCTCTGCATTCTAGGGGTCAGGTAAAGGAGTAAAGTACCAGTGTCTGAGTGGATAGCCACTGTTACCTGGCTCAAGTAACAACAACAACATTTATTTATATAGCACATCTTCATACAAATAATGTAGCTCAAAGTGCTTTACATGATGAAGAAAGAGAAAAAAAAGACAAAATAAGAATTAAAATAAGATAACACTAATTAACATAGAATAAAAGTAAGGTCTGATGGCCAGGAAGGACAGAATAAAAAAAAAAAACTCCAGACAGCTGGAGAAAAAATGAAATCTGCAGGGGTTCCAGGCGATGAGACCGCCCAGCCCCCTCTACCTAACATAAATGACCTCAATCAGTCCTCACTGTGTTCAGGGTTCTCATGGAAGGACTTGATGACGGTCACGTGACCTTCTGGTCTTTAATCCATCAATGTCGGGACATCACGGTGCTTTGATCAGGTGGTGGTGGCGCAGATCGCCACCACAGAAAGACAGAAAAAGAACAGAAGAGACAGTAGGGGTTAGTACGGATTTTGGAGCCACCAGGAATAATAATGATAATTAATTGAATATACAGAGCATCAGGAATTGCCTAAGATGAAGCTATGAGAAGGCCATGTTAAAGTAATGTGTTTTTAGCAGTTTCTTAAAGTGCTCCACTGTATTAGCCTGGCGAATTCCTATTGGCAAGCTATTCCAGATTTTAGGTGCATAACAGCAGAAGGCTGTTCTTTTAAGTTTATCTCTTAGAATTCTAAGCAAACACTCATTTGAAGATCTAAGGTTACGATTTGGAGTGTAAGGTGTCAGACATTCCAAAATATAAGACGGAGCGATATTAATTAAGGCTTTATAAGCCATAAGCAGTATTTTAAAGTCAATTCTGAATGACACAGGTAACCAATGTAGTGACATCAAAACTGGAGAAATGTGCTCAGATTTTCTTTTCCTAGTTAATTGATTGATGTCTTTTTTGGGTAGTCCTGAGAGGAGTGGTTTACAGTAATCTAGCCGACTGAAAACAAAAGCGTGAACTAATCTCTCAGCATCTTTCAATGATATCAGAGGTCTAACTTTTGCTATATTTCATAAGCGAAAAAATGCTGTCCTAGTAATCTGATTAATATGTGATTTAAAATTCAGGTTACAGTCAACAGTTACCCCTAAATTCTTTATCTCCTTCTTGACTTTTAATCCTAATGCATCAAGTTTATTAATAATAACCTCATTATATCCATTATTGCCAATCACTAAAATTTCAGTTTTCTTTTTATTTAGTTTGAGAAAATTACTACTCATCCATTCAGAATCACAAGTAAGACATTGTGTCAATGAATCAACAGAGTGAGGGTCGTCAGGTGCTATTGATAAATACAGTTGCATGTCATCAGCATAGCTGTGATAGCTCACGTTATGCCTCGAGATAATCTGACCTAATGGAAGCATGTAAATCAAAAAAAGCAGTGGACCCAGGATAGAGCATTGTGGAACACCATACAGTGATCCCTCGCTATATCGCGCTTCGCCTTTCACGGCTTCACTCCATCGCGGATTTTATATGTAAGCATATTTAAATATATATCGCGGATTTTTTGCTGGTTCGCGGATTTCTGCGGACAATGGGTCTTTTAATTTCTGGTACATGCTTCCTCAGTTGGTTTGCCCAGTTGATTTCATACAAGGGATGCTATTGGTAGATGGCTGAGAAGCTAGATTGCTTACTTTTCTCTCTCTCTTGCGCTGACTTTCTCTGATCCTGACGTATGGGGATTGAGCAGGGGGGCTGTTCGCACACCTAGACGATACGGACGCTCGTCTAAAAATACTGAAAGATTATCTTCACGTTGCTACCTTCTGTGCAGCTGCTTCCTGAAACGACATGCTGCACGGTGCTTCGCATACTTAAAAGCTCGAAGGGCACGTATTGATTTTTGACTGAAAAACAAACTCTGTCTCTGTCTCTCTCTATCTCTCTCTCTCTCTCTCTCCCTGCTCCTGACGGAGGGGGTGTGAGCTGCCGCCTTCAACAGCTTTGTGCCGCAGTGCTTCGCATACTTAAAAGCCAAACAGCCCTATTGATTTGTTTGCTAGAGATTGTTTTCTCTATCTATGTGACATTCTGTGCTCCTGATGCGCACTCCTTTGAAGAGGAAGATATGTTTGCATTCTTTTAATTGTGAGACAGAACTGTCATTTCTGTCTTATCATGGAGCACAGTTTAAACCTTTGAAAAAGAGACAAATGTTTGTTTGCAGTGTTTGAATAACGTTCCTGTCTCTCTACAACCTCCTGTGTTTCTGCACAAATCTGTGACCCAAGCATGACAATATAAAAATAACCATATAAACATATGGTTTCTACTTCGCGGATTTTCTTATTTCGTGGGTGGCTCTGGAACGCAACCCCCACGATGGAGGAGGGATTACTGTATAGAATATCATGTGTCATAGAAGTAGAATTACCACAACTAACAAAGAATTTTCTACCTGTCAGGTAGGATTCAAACCAATTTAAGATACTGCCAGAGAGGCCCACCCACTGACTAAGGCGATTTCTAAGAATATTGTGATCAAAGGTATCAAATGCGGCACTCAGATCTAAGAGAATGAGAACAGATAAATGGCCTCTGTCTGCATTTACCCACAAGTCATTTACTACTTTAACGAGTGCAGTTTCTGTACTGTGATTTGTCCTGAAACCCGACTGAAACTTATCAAGAATCGCATGTTTATTGAGGTGGTCATTAAGCTGCATAATGACTGCCTTCTCTAGAATTTTACTTAAGAAAGGCAAGTTAAAAATCGGTCTAAAAAAAGCAGTTTCAAAAGCAGAGGAGTCAAGATTATTTTTCTTGAGAAGGGGTTTAACTACAGCAGTTTTAAGGCAGTCTGGGAAGACCCCCATATCTAATGACGAATTTACTATGTCAAGAATGCTGTCAATTAGCACGCCGGATACTTCTTTGAAAAAACTTGTTGGTATTGGGTCAAGGATACAGGTGGAGGGTCTCATTTGAGAAATTATTTTATATAAATCAGGTAAATCTATCCTGGTGAAAGAATTTAATTTGTCTATAGCAGAGTACTGGGGTTTAAGAGGATCAGTATTGGGGAGATGTACTATATTGTTTTTAATATCATTAATTTTTTTTGCAATAGCCTTAAAAGTTTCACTGGAAGTATTTTGGAGGCATTCCATTGAGTGACCTGGGTTTAGCAGACGATCAATTGTAGAGAACAAGACTCTGGGATTACTTGCATTGTTATTTATAATTCTAGAGAAATAGCAGCGCCTCTCCAGATGGACTATGTTGTTGTATTCTGTTATTTGAAGTAATGACATGATTGCTATTACAATGAATAGCACAGGCCTTATAAAACATTAGGGATTCTTCCAGTTATCTTACCAACTTATAAAATAGTTAACTTTTGATCCAGGTTTTAGTTACTGGCACAATGAACTTTCAAATGACTCACAAGTATATGTGAAGGGTATCACACCATTTAAATTCCAGGCTGAAGGGCTGCTGATTTAGCACATCCTTTCCCTGTTGTAGCTGACACGATCAAAATATTTTTTCATACTTTATTTAACAAGTACATTGCAACTATAAATGGATAACACAGGAAATAAAAACAATTGAAACAATAGTTGCCAAGTTAATGACTAGTGACCCAAGAGTCTGAGCACTTTAAATGTTCATAATAAATTCAAGAAGAATTCCAACCCCTTTCACCTTTGGCACATTTTATTGTGCTGTGATTTAATTTTAAACAGTTAAATTTGCCATTTTTGCCCATAAATCGGTACTCAATAACCCATAATGACAAAGTAAAAACATGTTTTCAGAAAGGTTTGCATATTCATTATAATTAAAAAAAATGAAATGTCTAAAAATAACTGAATCATTGAAGACTGAAATTAAACGGGGTAAGAAAATGGATGGAAGAATGTAGAATAATACGGTTAAAAATTTTGCCTGATGAGCTTTAAGTGCAAGGTCTAGAATGTTCATACATAAAATTGGCTTTATAGATTGTCGTTTTTTTTAATATTTGATTGCTTTAAAAAGTGCTGTGTGACACTGAGTAGTATGAAAGGCACAACATTAAATAAAGATAGACAAATTGATTTCTTTCATGAAAGAGGCATTTGTTGATCAGCTCATGACTTTACATGCTTACTTTAGAAGACACAGAAGGGATATGTTAGGTATAATCCTTCTTAACAAGTGCAGTCTCATTTAGCTTTCGACACACTAAATCCCTGAGCTGATAGGTAAAACATATAGATTATCTGAACTCTCCTGCTCTCTCTTTGTCTGCTTTCTCTTTCCAGTCTCTAATGACTTCTAGAATGCTGCTATGCATGTTGAACATTTTGCTCATTCTGAACAGAAATAAGCGAGTAAACAAACAAATATGATGTATGTGTTTTTTCTTAGGAGTATTTTGCAAGCTCTATGGCAGTAAGAAGAGGCTAGAAAAGCACAGTAATTTTAAAAAGCAAAGTAAGAATGGACAGGTAAGATGACTCCACTAGCTTTTAGGGAATCACATAATTTGAGTATGGATATTATTCAACTTTAAGTACTTTATTATAACAGTAAAATGTTTTATTGTTAATAATATCTTCTATCAATGACAGTAGCCTATATGGTTTGTGTATGCTATAAAAATACTGTATATCTTGTATTGTAAAAGATGATGTGGAAATTAAATAATCTGTATTTTTTATCTCTCCCTAATTAGTAATCTCTTAAAAGATAGAAGTTACGTTTTTATATGTATGTTAGTCTAGCTGATGAATCTAAAAATGCCTTGGTTCTAATAAAATTAGGCTTAGCTGAACCACATTAATCCGCAACTTAATCTCTTGAAAATGAGATCAGAAGGATCGCTGGGAATTTTTGCTACAAGAGCAGTTTGGTCAAGAATAGGTGATTTAGCCAAACATACACATACCAAGGAACACCATACTGTGGAAGAAAGACGCAGAGAAAGACAGGAGTGCAATTAATCAATGTTAGTTTATTAAAAAAGTTAATAAACAGGTGAGTAGCGAGTATGGAGCTTTCTGCTTGCAAGTCAGAAAGACTCTTACTTCCCTATCTTCAGGCTGCTTATATAGTTTTGTACCTCTCTGTGCCCTTTTCTAAAATATTTTTACACTTGCTTCAGTGCTTCAGTGTTACCTCTTTTTGCAAGCTTTTTTTCTATGTGTTATGGTGTATAAAATCTGTACATTTTGGTTTCCATTATATTTTGTTTGAGACAAGACAACAGATGAACTAAGACAGATCAAAGCAGGTTTCCTTACACCTCACTTTCAAACAGCTGTTTCCAACATTGAAAGGAAGACATTTTATTTTACAACCTGGGAAAGGATGCTGAGCTGACACCTCAAGCTATTGATTACTTTAGGAATGGACATTTATGGCCTGGGAAAGGGAAACAGGCAGTATCAAAGAACTTTGTTATCTGGGAAAGAGTTTGAGCAAAATTCATCAATCACATTGACAGCCAGCCAATCAGGTTCATGTGTTGTGTAACCAAGGCATGATATTTCATAATAAATATGCCTTGGTTTGGAAGAGGAGCAGAAAAAGGAGCAGGAGGGAGGAGAAGAGGAGGAGGAAGGAGAAGAAGCAAAGAGAAGGAGGAGAAGAAGAGGAACAGACGAAGACGACATTGGTCGTCAGAAAGGCATCATGAACATCCATCCATCCATCCATTTTCCAACCCGCTGAATCCAAACACAGGGTCACGGGGGTCTGCTGGAGCCAATCCCAGCCAACACAGGGCACAAGGCAGGAACCAATCCTGGGCAGGGTGCCAACCCACCGCAGGACATCATGAACATCCATTGCTAAATCAAATGCCTCCCTGGGACATTCATCCTTGTCATTTCAACTTTTTCGTAAGCTTTTCCTAAAGACTACAGTAATCCCTCCTCCATCGCGGGGGTTGCGTTCCAGAGCCACCCGCGAAATAAGAAAATCCGCGAAGTAGAAACCATATGTTTATATGGTTATTTTTATATTGTCATGCTTGGGTCACAGATTTGCGCAGAAACACAGGAGGTTGTAGAGAGACAGGAACGTTATTCAAACACTGCAAACAAACATTTGTCTCTTTTTCAAAAGTTTAAACTGTGCTCCATGACAAGACAGAGATGACAGTTCCATCTCACAATTAAAAGAATGCAAACATATCTTCCTCTTCAAAGGAAACAGAGAGTAAAGCAACCAAATCAATAGGGCTGTTTGGATTTTAAGTATGCGAAGCACCGCGGCACAAAGCTGTTGAAGGCGGCAGCTCACACCCCCTCCGTCAGGAGCAGGGAGAGAGAGAGTGAGTCAAAAATCAATACGTGCCCTTTGAGCTTTTAAGTATGCGAAGCACCGTGCAGCATACTTAAAAGCTGCACACAGAAGGTAGCAACGTGAAGATAATCTTTCAGCATTTTTAGATGAGCGTCCGTATCGTCTAGGTGTGCGAACAGCCCCCCTGCTCACACCCCCTACGTCAGGATCACAGATAGTCAGCGCAAGAGAGAGAGAAAGAAAAGTAAGTTGGGTAGCTTCTCAGCCATCTGCCAATAGCGTCAATTGTATGAAATCAACTGGGCAAACCAACTGAGGAAGCATGTACCAGAAATTAAAAGACCCATTGTCCTCAGAAATCCGCGAACCAGCAAAAAATCCGCGATATATATTTAAATATGCTTACATATAAAATCCGCGATAGAGTGAAGCCGCGAAAGGCGAAGCGCGATATAGCGAGGGATCACTGTATATATATTCAGACTTTCCTATCAGTACTTATTTTCTATTCTTTGTTCCAGTGGTATTATTATTATTCTTGTAATAAATACTATGCTGCTTTTAACTTTCTATGCTTTGTTTTAATGTCTAGAGTGATTGAATTAATAAGGTAGATTTCTAAGAGCCCCTGGCGTAGCTGGAGATTTTGCCATTAGCTCTGTGCTGCGGGGTTTTAAGGCTGAGAGTGAGGCGCCACTCAATAGTTAGGGACAGTATGAGAAGAAGGTGTTCTTGGCTGATAAATGGCCTATAGTCAAGGATACTGAGTCTTTGTATGTTTTAATATTTTCTTGGAGACCAAAAGTAACATTTAGGTCTGAGGTCTATTTAAAACATCATAAGTTGTCCGTGCCGATAATAAGTAAGTCTCTTGAAGTGCTGAGTGACAGGCTGATGTGTGGTATAAAGTGCAAAGTGTTAATCGGCGTGTGTGTGTGTGTGTCATTCATAGGGCACTGTTGTGGTTAGGGCCTGTGTGTGTGTTTATCTATGTGTGTGTGTGTGTTCATTTTAAAGTGCAACAGTAGACCAACCCGATAACGAACATGACGAGAACATTTACCCTTGAGAAAACAGGTAAAGGGTAAGTAGAGGGAAATACTACGATAATACACTATGTCATCACATTTTTGTTTTTATTCCTAGACATAGTCTTTTGCTAATGGTTGCTTTAAGGAAATTACAAAACATTCTTTTGTTAACAGTTGTTGTCACCCTGCTTTAAATATTTTTGTTTACACACACACTTATAGTAGTCAATTTCTTAAATCAGTATATCAATATCAGTACATTAGTAATACATATATTGTAGCATTGTATTATATATTATAGCTTCCACAATACCAATACTGGCTAAGACCTCCTTTTGCTCTCAAAACAGCTTCAGTTCTTCACAGAATGGATTCCACAAGATGCTAGTAACATTCTTTTGAGATTCTGGTCCATGCTGACACGACTGTATCACTCCATTTCTGCAGATTTGTCAGCTGCACATTAACACTGTGTATCTCCTGTTCTACCACATCCCAAAATATATCACCATTTCAAATTCAGTTTTTTGAAAAAACAGTCCTGCGGTGGGTTGGCACCCTGCCCAGGATTGGTTCCTGCCTTGTGCCCTGTGTTGGCTGGGATTGGCTCCAGCAGACCCCCGTGACCCTGTGTTCGGATTCAGCGGGTTGGAAAATGGATGGATGGATGGATGGAAAAAACACCAGTCACGTTCTCTAGGCCAAAGAGGAAAAGAACCATCCTGGCTCATATCAGTTAGAGGTCCAATGGTGGTGTGTCAGTGCCCATGGCATGGGTAACTTGCATGTCTGTGAGGGCACCATTAATGCAGAACGATTTGTACAAATTTTGGAGCAACATATTCTGCCATCCAGGCACAGGTTTTCCAGTGGTGTTCCAGCATTTTCCAGCAGTACAATATCAAATCATATTCTGCCTGGATTACAAGTGCGTGGATATCGAAGTAGAGAGTGTGGGTATGAGATTGACCTGCCTGCAGTCCTGACCTGTCCTTGACTGAGAATATATGGGGTATGGTGAAGCCCAAAATACATCAGTGAAGGCCTCAAACAACTACACAGTTGTAGTCCAGCGTAATGGATGAACAGGGTGAAATTCAGCTTGCTAAACTTCACCAACTTGTGTCTCCAGTACACAAACTATTAATAAGTGTTATTAAGAGAAATGGTGATGTTATACAATAAAAAAACACTTGACTGACCCAACTTTTTTTAAGTTATCAGAATTGATGTGACTTTATATTAAAAAAAAAAAACTAAATTCACAATGTAAAAATGTATCAAAAATCAAATAATATGATTTCATAGTGTTTACAACATAATACAGAAAAATTGGATTTTCATTTCAATCCTTCGTTCTGTTCCTGTGATTTTGGAATTGGAGTTATAGAAGCAATAGCATTGTCACCTGTGCAGAGAACATGCAACAGAGGAACATAGACAGACAGCAGTACCCACGTTAATGGGTAACGTATCTCAATCGTTCAGAGGTGGAACTAGAATCACCATGTCTGTCCTCATGTACACGTGTGCAGTGTATAAAGACTATGATTTCAAAATTTTCATTTATCATACTAAAATGGTAGCATTGGAGATGAAACCAGATTTGAAAGTGATACTCTCAGGTGTTTAAAAAGTCCAAACAATATGTTTCATATGAAGTCTTTATAATCTATGAATGTTTTCTACAGAAATATAATGATGTATATTGTTGGAGATGATCTTTTCATAACACATGTGAGAGACGGCCAGCAGCTCAACCCAGCCAGGACGCCCCTGAAATGGAAGGATGGGGGAAGGCAGCTACTTGTGGACACTGTCTCCCCCAAAACACTAGATGGCAGCTCCCCTGGAATGTACCAGGGCATCCTGGGACTTGGAGTTCGGTTTCTCATCCCTGTTGAGTACCGTAGGTGCCACAAGGGGGAGCTGTGAAAGGACCTGGGGAGTTATGCTTCCCTTGTGGCCCAGTAGTACTAGGAAGTCATGAGGACAGAAGCCTGAACAACTTCCAGGCTGTTTAAAGACTTGGAATTCTCCAGCTGACCCGGAAGTGCTGGCCAGTCATGTGGGAGGAAGAACAAAAGCACTTCCGGGTCAAGGACTATATAAAGGACTGCTGTGAACCCAACAGGTGAGCCAGAGTTGGGTGGTGGTGGTGGGTAAAGCATGCTGGGAGGTGTGGAAGAGAGAAGAATATTGTATTGGTTAATTAATTGTCTATTGGTGGCTGTGGTGCTTGGAGAGCACTATGAAAGAAGAGTCCTTTAAGAAATATCTTCTTAGTGCTTTTACCTTGGGTCCTGTGTGTCTGTCTGTTGGGTTTAAAGGGGCCACAGTGCCACCTAGCGTCCACACACATTAGCATCATGGTCTGTTAGGGTCACATGGTTTTTCTAACTAAATAAGTAAGCGTTGTTTTAAGAAATGCAGTTGGGTTAAAGTTATCCTTGGAAGAATGTTGTAAGATTACCAATATAATAAAGGCACTTTATGCTGATTTTTGTACATCTGCTTTAAAGTATGCTAACATTTTCCTAGGAAGCAGACTCTGACCTAGGGTCTCAGTAACAAGAACGTATTCCATATTCATGTTTAATTCATCCTCTGTTACCTTCTAAGTAAATGTGCTCTCTTAAAGACATGCATGTTATCTGCTATATGCTAAAGATGCTCTTGTGTATTCATATCTAGAAAAGCTGTGTCCGAATGAAGAATCTTAGCACATTTATGTTTACAAGGCAAGAACACACATTTTGCTTGGTGTACTCAGGCGGCGTCTTTATTAAATACATTTCTGATGTACCTGATGATGTCCTGAGAGCATTTACATTCTATTGATGAAGTGAACCAGGGATCAAGAGGAATTTAGGATCAAGATTTTTTCCCTCTTACTATATAACACAATTATAAAATATGTATCTATTGTAATAAAATTGACAGAAGAAGGTTTGGGGATGGCCACCCCATATACTTGAAAAAAAGGCAGTCAAAGTGGAAAAACATATTCACAAACATGAGTTTAAGGCAGAGATGATTAACATGATGAAACTGGGTTATAAATATGGTGGAAGACAGGAAGAAGTGGAGTCAGGGATGCCGGAACAGGAACTGATGTGCCATGTAGGTGGATTCTGGGTACTGGAAATGACATCACCACGTGGGGCTTGAAATAACATCATCATTAGGTGGACCAGTAGTGATGTCCCTGGCATCATGGTCTTCAGCTGGACTGTAGAGGGACAAAAGGAGAAAGGATCAGATGGCAGTGCCAACCCCTGGTTCGGCTAAGAAACCACACTATTTGAGCCTGTAAACTGTCTCTCATGCACATGTGTGTCACACTACATATTTAAAATAGGGATGGAACAGGGGTAGTGCTGCTGCCTTGCAACATGAGACTGTGCTTAACGTCCTCACTATGTCATTCTGTGCTCCCTGTATGGAGTTTGCATGTTCTCCCTGTGTCCATCTGGACTTTCTCCGGTGATTCAATTTCTTCTCACAATCCATACAGATGCAGATTAGGTTGAACTGGTTTTGCTAAATGGAACCTAGTGTGTGTGTGTCTGTGTGTGCATGAGTGTTTGCCCTGCAATAGATTGCTGCCCAATGCTTGCTGGGAAAGGCTCCAGCATCCATACACCCCTGCCATGGATAAGCAAGTGAGGAAACGGATAATTGCATTTCTTGTTTTGAGTTCGTACTTGCCTTTCCCTTTACAGTTCATGCTACTTTTGTGTGCATTTCTTCTTTGGGTCTCTTTCATATGCAGATGCACTGATAAAAATGCAACATGTCACTTGTTTTTAAAATGTCTTGTACTACTCTGCAGTAAAATGAATAATAGTTACACGATATAACTAATCTAATGATGTGCTGTTTATTCCCTGTGGTAAGCAGATGCAAAAATACTGTAGAGGAACACAGAAGTTTTAAAAAGAGTGAAGGATGTCACTGAAAATCACTGGAAAGGTAACCTAAGTAATTTTCTCAGGTCAAAATACAAACTGAATTATTATTTAAGAATAGTAACAAGACTATATACAGTACAGCAATTAATTAGCTGACCTGAAACAGTGCTGTCCTGACAAGTGTTTAATGACTTATTAACATTTTAAAGTAAACTGAATGTTAGGCAGACACATAGTTGTAAGGTGCAAATTAATAGCGATGCGCTAACCTCGCAGAGTTCACTTCCACATGAGTTTGATGAAATCGCAGAAATGTTCAGGAACTTCAGGTATTGTGGCAAAACACATTGAAATCAATGGAGAAGGATTAACTGAACTTGATTTGAGTGGATTATAATAGTTAAATGTTTTTTAGGTGTCTCTGACGACTAGGGACACCTCTTGCGTTCATAGGTGCCAAAAATGTGACCTGAGCTGTGAGACAGAAGTGCTAACCACACTTCCACTAGGCCTCAAGCAACAAAAGACACAGATAGAATGACAGACACAAAAAATACAAACATTTGCACAATCTAGTTGTTCTATCAACATACTGGTAGATAAACTTTCTAAGCACAACCAAAAGATGCATGTAGGAAAAGAAGAAAAGGAATTGAGAACGATGGAAACTGAAGCCAAACCAAGTTACAAGATGTCAGATCAAGAAAAAAAGCAAGAGATGATTAGAGTTTTGCACAGGTGTTTTTGAGAGTTTTGTTATCTATAGATTGGATAAGGAAATGACTCCTCAGAACTCACAGATCTGAACTCTCCAATCTTCGGGGCACTGACTGGCCATGTCATGTAGCATTTTTTAGCCAGCATATGCCTGTGGAGCGACAACGTCAACACAGCTGGTGCTCCTTTTTTTGCTTCCTGCCTATCTGTGCAGATACTTTGCAGTTTTTTTAATCCATCAAGACGATAGACATGCCTTGTAAACAGTAATAAATCTTTCGTTTTTGTTATTATTTCACAGGTTCTCGGGGGTCAGGCGAGGGAGGGCACCTTTAAGGTTTGTTTCGACTAATCGGTGGCCACATGGCTAATTGCATATGCATTCATAAGAAATTAGGCACATGGTGCTTCATGATCAGTATTATATAATACTAGCTATGTAAGCCGGGTCCTAGAAACTATTGAAATCGTCAGAAAAAAAACTGAAATGTAGAGATGTTAGGTAATTAAAAGGAACTACTCTGAGGTTTCGTTTTGCCAATGTGCTTGCATCGTTTGTGTATTAGCGGTGGGAGAAAAAGTAAAAGGGATACCGTTTTGTCAATGTGCTCGCCATGCTACTGTAATAGCAGATAAGCGAGTGACAATCTATTCAGATGTTTTGTTTTTCTGACGTGTTGGCCTCGCTTACATATCCTCAAAGGTGGAGTCCTTAGCCCGACTCCACCTCTCACTACTGGGCAGGACAGACACACACACTTCCACACACAGATGTTTATATATAAGAATGGGAAATACTCATAATATTTTCATAATATTCTTATTATAGTCAGCTAATTTACCACTCAAATGAAACTACTGTTTTTGTTTTTTTTTAAATGTATGCAACATGTAGATCTGGGTAGTGACATCACACATGGACAATGTAGTACAGTTACAGTATACAGTTTTACAAGTTCTGCCTATGGCTGCTACAGCTTCTTGATATCACACTGGCCTTGCGAAGCATCATGGGACACTCAAAAAAAAATGTTTGTCTAAGCTTTTCCAGGAAAATATTCATCAAAGAAGGTCACTGGTGAACACAGCATATGTGCTTCGAAAAAATAACATTTTGGTGAATTCCACAGATCAACACTACACACTGAGATCAAAACAAGATAATCAATGATAAAAAAACATAAGAGGAATGAGGTTCACTTAAACTGAAAGTCAAAGTGTGTTGCTAAATCAATTTTCAAAAGAAATTCTTAAGCCTTTTTATTCTGTGAGGCTCTTGCTACGAGAAATAATGTTAAAAATAGAAATTTGTATGTTGTTGTCATATTTATATGGCTTAATGATAACTCAAGCTGGTTCATGAATAGATTTAGAGTACCTACTGATGACGAACGAGTCCCTGTAATGGCATAGCATCACCATAAACACTCAAGAACTGTCAAATCTTCCTGCAGTAGAAACTGTTAACTGTGGATTACACCTCTCCAATAGCAACTTGAGCCCACCAAGCCATTAGCAAACTGAGAAAACATACAGAAACCTCCAAATAGTAAGCAGATGCTCCTGTTATCTCTGTCCCATTAAGAACATCATGATTTGTGGCACTACACAGTGATGCAGAAGGTAGAAAGACCACTCACAGTGTAATTACATGTACATAAACAAATAATTGGATTTGACTTACAGTCCGTTGAAGAGATCTATGCCAGATGCTGCTATAATAACATCATTGCTACATAATTGCAACTACCCTGAGCACAATCTATTTCATCTCTATAGTCTGAAAAATAAAGCAAAGATCATCAAGTTCAGAATCAGATTTTATATTCACCAATATGTGTAATGCACATGTAAGTGATTGTCTGATTATTATCGTGATTGTCTGATTATTATCAATTAACAGTAAGATCGTCAAATGTCATGTAACACTAGCTGCTATGTGTTGTATAGAGTGTTTCAAGCTACTCTTGTTGTCTATCAGACATTTTTTATTTGATTGTCATTTGCTGCTTTGACTTTACAGTACTGACCAAATGATTATTTCATACTGTATTTTTGTTTAATTTATTCTGTGAGCTGCTTTTATATGATCCATAATGTTGATAGATAGATAGATAGATAGATAGATAGATAGATAGATAGATAGATAGATAGATAGATAGATAGATAGATAGATAGATAGATAGATAGATAGATAGATAGATACTTTATTAATCCCAAGGGGAAATTCACATACTCCAGCATACTAATGGAGCGCCCAGTCCAGAACTGTTTCCTGCCTTGTGCCCAGTGCTGTCAACATGTGAGTTTGAGAATGACTGACACATCAACATCAGAACATCACCTTCAGGGCTCACCTGAGGTATGTAACACCACACTGGCACAAGTGGGGGTGCTGCTGCTCACAATGTCATCTCTCTTTCCCTCCACAGTGCCAAGAAGACACTCAATGAAGGCAACTGACTCCATCCCTTCTGGTCAGTGCCCACGAAAGTTAAGACGCCCCGGAAGGACGTGTTTTACTTAGGGCCGTGCAGACCGCTGGACAGAGCTCCTCCGAATACAGCCCTGCTCAGACAGCCGTTTAACCTTGCTTTGAGGGGCTATGTTTTGAGCTTCTTTGTTTTATAAACTTTTGCTGAGCCAATGAACACTTGTTTTGTTTAAGCCATTGTTAATCAAATGGGTCAACCCAGTTGGTACCCCAACCTTTCTCTTAGAAGTTGGCAGTTCACTCACCCGACAACACACTGTATGAAATAAAGATGGACTAACCAATGTTTAAAATGATTTTTCTACTTACAGTGATCCCTCGCTATATCGTGCTTCGCCTTTTGCGGCTTCACTCTATCGCGGATTTTAAATGTAAGCATATTTAAATATATATCGCGGATTTTTTGCTGGTTCGCGGATTTCTGCGGACAATGGGTCTTTTAATTTCTGGTACATGCTTCCTCAGTTGGTTTGCCCAGTTGATTTCATACAAGGGGCGCTTTTGGCAGATGGTTGAGAAGCTACCCAACTTACTTTTCTCTCTCTCTTGCGCTGACTTTCTCTGATCCTGACGTAGGGGGTGTGAGCAGGGGGGCTGTTCGCACACCTAGACGATACGGACGCTCGTCTAAAAATGCTGAAAGATTATCTTCACGTTGGCTACCTTCTGTGCAGCTGCTTCGTGAAGCGATATGCTGCCCGGTGCTTCACATACTTAAAAGGACGAAGGGCACGTATTGATTTTTTTATCTGTCTCTCTCTCTCTCTCTCTCTCTCTCTCTCTCCCTGCTCCTGACGGAGGGGGTGTGAGCTGCCACCTTCAACAGCTTTGTGCCGCGGTGCTTCGCATACTTAAAAGCCAAACAGCCCTATTGATTTGTTTGCTCCTTTGAAGAGGAAGATATGTTTGCATTCTTTTAATTGTGAGACAGAACTGTCATCTCTGTCTTGTCATGGAGCACAGTTTAAACTTTTGAAAAAGAGACAAATGTTTGTTTGCAGTGTTTGAATAACGTTCCTGTCTCTCTACAACCTCCTGTGTTTCTGCGCAAATCTGTGACCCAAGCATGACAATATAAAAATAACCATATAAACATATGGTTTCTACTTCGCGGATTTTCTTATTTCGCGGGTGGCTCTGGAATGCAACCCCCGCGATGGAGGAGGGATTACTGTAATCCTAAAACTAGAGTATATTTTGTTTTGTTCTATATGCTCAGTATGTGTTGCTTTCTTCCTTCTGTTTTTTTTGGCTCAATAAATATTAAATAGGTGTAAGCTCTCCCTTTATGCGTTTCCCATTATATTTATTATTGAAAAAACAAGTGCAAACCAGAATACAGTACATACAGTACATTTAAGAAAAAAGAAAAAATAGGCTATCTATAAAATGTCCAAACAAGTGAACCTATTTTGTTTGAACACGAGAATCAGCAGGAGCAATGATTGTTATTGCATGTAAAAGCAGACAGATAACAAGTGTATGAATGCAGATGGCAGAGCGATTTGTGTGGGTTAACTGTGCGCTCCGTGGAAAAGGTGAGCAGATATTGAGGCGGCAAAGTAACTGTGAGATCAAATAAGAGAGCACATCCATCACCTAAACTTTCTGAGTTGAGTTTGCCTGTAGAGCAGCACAGCTCTGACAGGTGCATAGTGTTTCCAACAGTTTAGCCAGCAGCTGTTCTAAATTGCACAATAAGAACTAAAGATTCTGCATCTTGTTATTGACCTACATCTTCACAGAGTTCTATGGGTTCCAACTTAAAGGAAACCTCTCCATTTGACAGTGCTTTCTAAGGACATATGGGCGTTTTATGACTTTTGAAGTATGCTCAGCCAGGCTCCTTCTATAAACATACAAATCTTCTGAAAGTCATTATTCCAATTATATTGGTAGGGGAGATCATGTTTCCTATAGAATCATGTTAGAACTCAGTTACTAGGCACATCAAAGTAGGATTAACATGGAATGAATCTTTTTTATCTTGACCTCCCTGTTATGATTATGAACTAGGAATCCAAAGGTACATAATGCACAAAAAGCACTTCCAAAAATGCCAACAACAGGGCATAACCCCAGCTAAATAAAAAGGCAAACTCAAAATTGTCCTAAGAATAATAAGGTTTATTTTTCACAAAATGTTCTGTCGCACAGCGAAGCTCCATAAAGAACAAAAGATATAAAGGATTTGCCTGAAACACATGGTAATCCAAGTGAACAAGTCATAAAAATGAAATACCAAGAATTAGTCGAAACACAGAGCAATATGTCAGAAATCCAGTACATCACAGAATAATCACTATAACACCCATCACTTCTAAGCACATTCGAAGTGAACCACCAAGAACTGTGGGAGACCCTCCAGGTTTATAGGGCATAGAGAAGTCCCAGGTGGTAACTGGCAGGTGGCCCCACCTCTTGGGGGAACCATCCACATAACACATGGGACATAACGCAGGTAGCTTAAAGACAAGATCAGAAATAAAGAACGTGTGGAACTTGACCCGGACACAGACAAGCAGACACGTTAGATTCACCCCACACATATTTATTGAGGGTTTCCATTGTACAAAATCACTGCTCACTAACCCCAATACCCTAAAGTTCTGGCCAACACAATGCCTTTTCTTCAGACCGCCTCCTTCTCTCCTCCAGAGACCTTGTCCGTCTTCCACCTGACTCAAATCATTCTCTGAAGGGAGGCGGCCCCTTTAAATAAGCACCCGGATGTGCTCCAGATGTGTTCCCGGCACTCTCCCACCGACACGCCCCAGTGTGGCGAAAGTGCCGGCTGTATCCCCAGAAGCACTCCAGGTGTCCCCTCTTTTCTTCCCCCCAGCACTTCCGGGTGTGGCGGAAGTGCTGAGGTCCAGGGTCCTACTGGTATTGGAGTGCCCCCTGGAGGTGACCACGGGCCCCTACAGGGTTGAGCTTTCCAGCTCTGTACCCGTGGCCCCCAGGGCGGTCGCCCCCTCGAGGTCTGGAGGAGGCACAAGCCTTCCTCCAGTCTTCTAGGGTGTCCCGGCTGGGTACTACCCCCATCCGGGTACCACAAATGCAAATACCCAGAAAAAGTAACATTAACATAAATAAGTGACATAAAAATGAACAAAAAGACGTGACGCAAGAATTTGAACCCCAGCCAAGGGAAGAAACCTGGCTGAAACATAATACATGTGTTATAACGTGGATTTGTTTAAATGTTGTCTGAATTTTATACTACATTTTTCTTGTCTATTTCCTCACCATTCTAGGTTTTGAAATACCCATATTGTAATTTTGAGGTTAGTTTTTGGATCAAAATTTATGTAAAGTAATAAAATTATTATTTTTTTAAGTTATTTTGGGTTTTTTTGGCCAGCATTTTATGGATCCATTGATGTGATGCAATGACCCATTGCTAGGGGGTGTGGTTTCAGTGGTTACGACCTGTGACCAAGCTCAGATTAAGACCTTCACAGATCCCAGGATGTCAAAATTGAAAAGCCCCCAGCACCACATTTGTTGATAGTATATCAGATAAAGGGATTAAACCAAAAGAAAAAAATTTCACTTTCCTTTTTGTCATTAGTATGTTACCGCTAAAGTGCAGAAATCAGTTATTCTACAGATTATCTAGGTAATGTGCAGATTAACTAGGGTCTTGTAAATTCAAATGTCATATAGGTATATATTCTCATTTGTATGTTGCCTTACTGCACCTTAGTGTTTATTGCACTTTGATGTACTATTTGCACCCAGTGTCTATTGCACCTTACTCTACTATTTCCACTTTCTGGATAGATGGTAAGCTGCATTTCATTGTACCTGTACAATGACAATAAAGTTGTATCTAATCTAATCTAATCTAATCTAATCTAATCTAATCTAATCTAATCTAATCTAATCTAATCTAATCTAATCATGTTGATTAAAGAGCTTTGACCACAATGTTATTCATAAACACTGTTGATCAGGTGGTGTCCCCCATGGATTTTCATACACTAATGTACATGCTAGGCATCAAAGACCGGGTTTGGGGACAACTAAGAAATTGGAGCATTTGGTGCCACTGAAACAGAAAAATGTAAGCAATTTCTGCATTTTCTTTTTTTTGTGTGTATGTGAACAGAGCCCCAGGGTACTCAATCAGGCCATCCTGATGGTAGATCCAGCCATACCTGTGAGTCACTGGTGCAACCCTTTAAAGGTCAGCACAATTTAATTCTTGGTGTCTGAGATTACAGACAACTCTTTCAAAATTTTTGTCTATTTTGAGTTAACGTTTCCTGGAAAAAGAAATTTAGCTTCATTTTTTCGCTTTGATTTGGGATTTTTGCTTGGCCTTGACAGCAATACATTTTGAGTTTGATCCTTGCCTTTTTATATTGCTATACTATGCCTAGGGAAGCCATTCCCGGAAGGGTTTATCCATTCCCGGGAATTCGGGAATCCCGCATTTCATTCCCAGGAATCCCGGGTATGACACAGTGCACGGGCATCTCACATGTGAACGGTTTTAGAACGACCAACGCTTATTTTTAATAAAACTACTGCAATATGTTGACACAAATACAAGACTAACCTTATCTACAAGCAGTGTATGCTGTCATATAAGTACATGTATCTTTAGTTGTGGTAATAAGAGCGTAGATAGCACAACGACACTCACAAGGGGGTGCTGTGGTAGTGCCGCTGCTCTGCAGTAAGGAGACTGTGGAAGATTGTGGGTTCGCTTCCCGGTTCCTCCCTGTGTGGATAGCACTTTGAATACTGAGAAAAGCGCTATATAAATGTAAAGAATTATTATTATTTTAACGTGTCCAGCGTGCGGTCGTCCATGCGTGAGCGCACCTTTGTGCAGAAGTATGCCAGCCACTGAGAAAGCATGCTCTGCCTCCACTGAAGTAGGCGGCACAATCATCAGATACTGATACACTTGTTCTAAACAACACCTGCGCTTGCTGTTGCGCTGAAACACAGCCATTTCAGCTTTTACTGATGCTTCAAGTTTCTGTTCATCATTCTGTGATGGCAAGTTTCTTGGCACAGACAATGCGGATGCAACAGACCGATGCATTGCAATTTCAAGTTGCTGTTCAAAGCTGTTGTCTGATGAAGTGCAAGCTGCAGCAATGGCGCCACCTTAATTATTTTCAACTATAACTTGATCGATTTTTACACTTTTACACACTATATATGCGAGCTTGGCCATTCCTGTTTTCCCGGGAATTACAGCAGTTTCATTCCCGGGAATGCGGAAATGAAAAATGTCTGGGAATGGATTCCCTAAATATGCCTCATCTTTCTAGTCCCTGCCCATTTAAAAATGTGCCATCTCCCTGTAATTTTTGTCAACATGTTGAGGAATTGTCCAATAGGCATATCATTTTTTTTTGGACCAGGAAATTAAGAATGATCAAAGGAACTAAGGAGTAGTTATAAACAGGTGAAATTCCAGAACCAGAAAATATAAGAAAGCTGGTCATCACTAGTTCAAAAACCCATTATATGCACTGTAGTGATGGAGTTATTCACTAAATTTATTGGAAAAAGTGCTGAACCAGGAGAAGAAACATACCAATAAGGATTAGGCAGAATCATAGAATGAGGCCTAACAAGTGTTATTATAGCAAAAACTCAAAAAAGTATGTAGGAACCTAAACATAAATTAAGTTCAAAACTCAGTAGTCAAATTTGGAGGAAAGTAAACCTTAAACCCAGAGTTTCAAAAATGTTCCTAAACAAAAAAGAAGAAAAAAATTGCAGCTGATTCCATGCCGCCATATTTTATACCTGGGATGTGATGACATAATGTATAGCACATGACTTATGTGCAATGTTGCCTCTAACTTTTTTTAATGGTGAACGGGTGTGACTAACTGGTGAGCTGAACCTTTCTGCGTATGTTCGATTTCTTAAATTCCCCTTAGAATTACAAATGGCACAAAACATCACTATACAAGCTTGTTTACCCAAGAAGTATCGATCGCCACAAAGAACAAACAAAAGAACCAATTTTCCCTGTGATGTATTGACCGCTGCAAAGCACCAAAAAATTAACATCACGGTAGGGTGGGGGAATTTGCTTCCCTGAGAAGGTTGAAGAGGCCCGGGTAGTGAATGGCATGATAAAAGCTGAGCGGCACCCTTGAAAAAGATGTGCAGCCAGTACAAACTCCACACAGAGAGTGACCAATGAATGATCTGAACTCATTCTCCATGAGGCAGCAGTGCATCGATGTGCTCCAATTTAGATGAACTAGCTTTTTTGCCTCCTTTCCAAAAGTTGTATATTACTTCTGTGCATGGTTTGATGTCTTGAATGATATAACTGCAAAGAAGTCCATCCCTCCTCAAGGGAACAGATACTGTTTGTTCACAGCTGACATAATAAGAACTTTGATGAATGTAAAAACACATACTCTTGTGCCAAATAAAAGCCGGTCATCCCACATGTCATGGCCACACCAGTTTGCCTATTGCTCTAAACATTCCACTTAGTATCCTATATCATCTATTCTCTATCTTGTTCTTCCCATTTGGACAAAAAAATTATGCTACAATGCTGTTCATAAACTTCAGCTCAGTGTTCAACATCATTAATTCTCACAGGCTGAAAGTGAACTTGAGTCTGCTGGACTACAACATTCCCCCATGCATATGGATCCTGGACTTCCAGAGACACCCCAGACAGTTTGCATTGATAACACCATCTCCAGCACCATCATACTGAGCATTTGTGCCCCCCAAGGCTGTGTACTCAGCCCACTTTCGGTCACTCTGGTGATTTATTATTGCACAGCTATGTACAGCTTTAACACGATCATTAGGTTTGCTGATGATACAACAGTATTCGGTCTCATCAGCAATGTGGGAGAGTCAGCATACAGAATGGAGATCCAACTACTGGCCGACTGGTGCAAGTGCAACAATCAGTCTCTACATATGGACAAGATGAAAGAGACGATTGTTGACTTCAGGAAGGCCCATGCTTCCCAGATCCCACTGCATATCAAGGGCTATATGGTGGAAATAGTCAAGAGCACCCATTTCCTTGGTATGCACCTGGCAGCTAACCTCGCCTTAACGATTTACACCACCTCCATAGCCAAGGAGTTGCAGCAGTGTATCCAATTCCTGCGGTGACTGAGAAAATCAAGCATAACTTTCACCACTTTCTAGAGGGGCACCATTGAGAGCATTCTAAATCACCATTTGGCTTGGGAACTGCAGCAACAGATAGTACACACAGCAAAAAAAGATCATTGGGACTGCCATTAAAGACGTCTTTAATGATAGTTGTATATACAAAGCCTACAGAATTGTGAAGGACCTTTGAACTCTGTACTTGCCCCACTCCCTTCAGATCTGTTCCTAGTAGTCTATCTGAATGCAGAATATGTTACTACTGTTTCCTCTGTCATTAGCTGTTATAACTAAATTATTTATTGCTGTCTATTTCCATGTATCTCTATCTATTAATTTAGCATAGTAGAATTTCTTTTAACTTGTCTTGCACTGGTCTGGTGTTATTATATGTGTTGTATCTACAATTTGTTTATATGTTGCTTCACAGTCCCAAGGAGTATTATTTGATGCCACTGTATGCTGCAGCACAGTATGGGTGGTATGACAATAAACCACATCACTTGACTTGATCTTTGTAAAGCCAAGTTTGTTCAAGTTAAAATGAATTCAACGTGGATAAATGTCTTAAATCAAAATGTCTAAAAGTACAGTGTTAATGGGGAAGAAGAAAGTTACATGTAGCGATGAGCAAATCCTGTGGATTTCACTTTCTCCAGAGTTTGACAGAATCATTGAAATGTTCGGGAACTTCGTTGAACTCTGTCAAATGCATTGAGGTCAATAGGGAAGCAGGAACTCAACTAGTTTTTACTGGATTATAACAATGCAATGGTGTTTTAATTGGCCCTGAGTGGTAGGGAAGCATCTGCCAACTATGCTAGACTGATTATTATGGCTAAAAATGTGATCTGAGCTATGAGGAAGCAAGGCTAACCACTGTTCCAACAACAAAAGATGCATATAAAGTGAAAACCACAAACAAAAGACAACATATTGCTACAAATTAACAGTAAGTTAAAAAAAACACACATCATTGTGCAAACAATATAATGAATTGGCTGAGACTTGTTTCATTGCTTGTAGTCGTGGTCTTGAGTGCGGTCCAATCTCTGTGTGAATTCTTTGCCCTTTTTTGTTCCATGATGAAGACAGAAATGCATGTGTTTTCTTTCTTGGGGAGGGGGAGTCCTCCTTTAAGACTTGTTTTGTATGGTAGCTCAAGCACATGGCTAAATATGCATGCAAATTAGCCATGTGGCGCTGCCCTGCCATGTATCCCTCAAATTAAAACACAGCATTTTTTTTAAATCCATGCAGGGTGGAAGGCTGGAGTACTTATTAGGCTGTGATATCATGCATGCCTAAAGCAGCTTGGCAACAATCTTGTACTACACATGCATGAAAATTTTGTGCATTTCTGCTGCAGCCCTATCTTGCCACGCTGGCTTCTCAAGGCATTATAATGTGCTGGGGGAAAAATTTTTGTCTAAGCTGGTAGTAAAGTGGATTTCCAGGAAATTATTCAGCAAACAAGGCCAGAGACTACTAGAACATATTTACTGTGAATGTGGGTGTGTTATATAATTCCACACCCTTGGTCCAATCTCAACAGAATTTTGCATATATTCCACTTGGTCAGAAAGAGACACTGCACTACTTTGGAACCCAAAATTTTACCACCGGGGGCATATACATATTTTTTACTTTTTACTGCAGTCACTTTTAAAGATTTTGAGCCCTGAAATAAGATGAATTTAATTTGTCTCTAAGAGGGTACATTTTAAGATATATCATTTATTGAAATTAGACAATTCTGCCTTAAAATTACTTACCCAGATAACACAGGGTGCTGATGCTTTGAATATACTGAATAAAAAACTCCACACAGTTTGCTCTGACTACTGGTCCAAAACATTACTCACATGTTGTACTTTGAGCAATAATTTTTTATTTTTTTTTTAAAGAGATAGGAAACTGCAATTATCTGCTATAGTCCCACCTCTTTCTCTTCTGGCACATAATTTAGTCCTGTAGCAATCTGTACAACCTGTACAAAATACAACAAAACAATAGTAAAGCACAATATACCAGAAATATCAACTAAGTACTCTTTTGGGGACATGAAAAGAACTGGAACTGTTGAGCTATTATAATAGGAAATTCACATTCTGGTCAGGTTTGTTGTTGTTGTTTGACTCCTTGCATGATTAATAACTCACAACTTAAATTATCCTTTGGTTTTATTATTTTGTTCTCTAAAGAAACCAACACCAACCCTGACATTTTCACTTTTTTTTTGGGTCTCCTAAGGCAAAAACTAGAAAGTCTTGTTCCCCTATCCCTCGCTCTTCCCCAAAATTCTCTTGCTTTGAGCACTACATAAGACAAGACCATTTAAAAATGTGTGATTATGAAGCCCAGAGGCTTAGCTCATAAAGCGTTAGCTAACTTGCAGGTAGGGCTCAGTTACATAGAATGTGAGGTGGCTGAGCTCACAATCACCATCACAAAGATTTGCAGCCATATACAGTATTAGAGAAACAGCCCCTGTTGCAACTGATGTGTTGCTTAAAGAATCTCACATTATAAATACAGACCGTAGCTCAGGACATACAAGTTCTTGCAGAGTTTTATTGAATTAATGTAAAAGTATTTTTATTGACGAATGTTACGATAATACATTGTTATACATATATTTTGTGTGTTTCATTCTTTTTACATAAAGATTACAATTTTGTGGCTTATTTTTTATTTTACTCTAATTTGATAAAGGTTTACTTTTTATTTACTGTACATGATGCCATGTAGAGACATGATGTGAACACTATCATTGACGTCGTGGAGACAGCAATATATAAATGCAATGGTCTCTTCATTCAGTATTTCTCAGTGTATAAAAATACAGAATTCAAACTTAAGCACAGGAAGCATCATTCCTGCGCTAGATGAAGAAGGTCACCTGTTCCCTCTAGTAGGTAATGAAGGAAGCTCCTTCTCTACATGACTAAATCCCCCAATATCCTTCCATATTAGCTTCTACCATAAATGCCTATTCCAGGATTATTACCTCTTCTCCTGGCAGCACACTACCAATTTACAGAGAGCTTAGCCGGCTCTATTAAATAACAGTTTGACTACACTTTAGTGCCCTTGTGACAGGGTGTGATGTATAATATTATGATAAAATGATGTACTTAAAAAAATGTTTAGAATTTGCCACATACCACATCAAATGGATAAAGAGCTTGTTAACCATTAATAGATCTTGAGATGGATGAGTTCTTCCACGTGTGTCTCTTCTATTTAAGAGAATAACAGATTAGAACCAAAAAATAAATGCAAAAAAATTTGCAAACAAGACCTAGTCTGGGAGCTGGAGTGAAGGACTGGGTTGGTAGACATTTTTATAGTCATGTGAAGACAGGCAGATTTGATGTAACTTGAGTCCTACTTAAACTTGACTGGCCAAAGAACACAAGGCCTGAAGAAGCGGAGTTGGCCCTATACAACAACGTCTGATTGGTCCAAGAGGTAGATCAAGTAAATAGAAGACATCCATAAATTTAGACTCATAAAGAAACTGAGTATTAATTAGCACATCATCCAGAGACCATCCGAGATCGACTAAGATTAATCTGGACCTCTAGGCGTAGTATGTTGGATGCATATACTCTTAACAAGATGATATTACTCATCCAGGTTGTAGTGGTAATATTTTGTCATGCTTATTTTACTTTGCTTCTGATTTGGGTACATTTAGAAACTTTATAATGCATAACTAAAGGTGTAAACCTTTTCTCCACTTGTTTTAGTACTTTGTCTTATCACCTGGGGTCATAGATATTGTTAGCCTTGTGCAGGAAAGGCTACCGAGTTTAAAGGGATGAACAGGACAGGAATTGTAAACAAGTAGAAAGTTAGAACCAAAGACCAGTGCTGTCATTTGTCAATACCCAAACCTAAACTCTGAAAATTGTAGTAAGGGAATACAAAGTCAATGTCAGAATGATGGCTCAACTAACCCACACATGGAGCTAGGCTTTTCTTTGACATCAACCAAGTAACATCCAGAACCTCATACCACAGCAACCGATGTCATGGCAATGGAAATGCTACAAAATCATTTTAAATGATTTTATTTAACTTGACTACTCTGTCTATTTGTTTGTCTGGGTCAAATCTTGCAATTGATATTAAATCCACTTTAGGCAAAGCGAATTTCTTCAAATTTTGACATACTACGTGTACTGCATCGATGACAATACAATAATCCATCAAAACTGATGCAATTATGTACACAAATTTTGCCGTAATCAATGGTTATGCGATTCCAATTAACACACACACAACAATGACGGAGAGAGAATATAGTGAGATATAGGAGCATACAAGTGAGAGACGCATCAGATTGCTCCCACTTGCCTCTTCCAGTGAGTGAAGTGGGTAAATATGCATGCCAACTTTACTTGCAGTAGCCTCGGTGATCACGGTGAGGAAGTATTGGCGTAAGTTTGCTGTTCTGTCGTTGATTTTTTTTTTTTTGCAACGACCGAGTGCCAAAATATAATTCTTCTTAGAATTCAAATAATTCTACAAAAAAAGATATATTATGTAGTACTTTTAAAGAAGCTTCCCGTTCATTAAAAATGACTAAAGAAAAATCATTTGTAAAATACTCAAAAACTAAAAAGTAAAAAATAAAATATATAAAAATCAATCAATTAATAGAAGAGCTACTTTCACCATAAGATATTAAAAAACAACATTGTAATCCCCCACCAAGCTAAACAAGTATCAAAAATTGTTTGAATCAATTAATTTATGTGCGCCCCACGATTTTATTTGGTCACATATAACCACGAAAGTTGTGGTTAACGAAAAATTTATTTTTTGCTTGTTAGTGCATTTATAACTAAAGTAAATAAAATCATATTACTTAAAAAAAAGTTTATATTTTTATTTTTTACTTTTTAGTTAATAACTGATACCAATTTATGTGTTAAAAAAACATGCAAAAATCAGATTCGGTGTCTTGAAAAGAACAACAATGGTGTAACCATTAACAAAAAAAAAAAGGTTTGATCAAATGTACAAAGTCATAACAGATATAAAAGGAAGGGGACAAGCGAAGCTACAGATTGCAGCTTTTGTGACATGCTGGTGAGGGTTAATATGGGGGCTACAGTGTGTTCAGGCCTATATAATAAATAGTTTGAAAGTGACAATAGGCTCACCCTTGGACTGTTCCACAATAAAAAAACTAGGGAAACATGGCATCCAGAAAAATTATGGGGAATGATGCCCCCCGGCAGGGATAACCCAGTATCACTGTCATGGCCACAAGTGTTACCAATGCCAATAGACTCTTTTCCAGGCACATTAAATTGCTGCCTCCATTGTGCCAACTGCATCCCCATTCACAGTACACCCATACAGGGCCAATTTGTAGTCCTCAATCAACTCTACCTGGAAAAAGAAATCAAAAAAAGTGTGTGTACACAGAAGGAGAGTATGCCAACCATGCACAGATAGCAACTGGAATCAGGTTTGAACCCAGGAACTGCAAGGCAGCAGCGCTAACTATAATGCTACCATGCAACCCCTATGATAATGATGTACGATATGTTTTTTTTTTTCAGAATAAATCTTATCAAACCTTCCATCCCTAAAATAGCAGAATAATTATTCTTTTTTTGGAAAGCCTTTAGAGTAAGCTCCAATACTGAAAAAAAAGCCTGAATTATAGATAAGGAATGGCAAATGTTAATTCTGGCTATCTATGCACTAGGGGTTCTGTGGAGATAATTATATTACTGACGTCCTCCAGCCATACTAGTCCAACGGGAATACAGACGTGAATTATTTATCCTGTCCCTTTAACGTACTCTTCTGCTGACTTCACTATATTTCAATTAGGCTGTGCAGTACATGCAGTTCATTGTATGATACACTTTTTAATGTGGTGATTTGCTTAACATAGCACTATTTGACATTGTTCCTTAGGAGCGGGGTGGACAGGCAGACTCAGTTATCTACTGCCGATTATTTAGTGTTTATAAACCAGCAGCCTTCTCGCTGGCTGGCTTTCTGTGTGCTTCCTCCTGGCCCAGTGACTGTGTGCTTCTCTCCAGTCAGGTTGAACTGCACAGATGGTGACCTCACCCAGTTCTTCAGCCTACAAAGACCATAACCACAATAGCTCCTGAGGTGACAAATATGGGAAAACAAATGACTAGTAATTGAGCCAACTAGTCACTTGAATTTAACAGTTTATTCAGCTTTAGAATATTTCTGTACCAGTTTGTGAATTATTTCCATTCATTTTATCCAGTACCTCAACAATACATCTTTGTCATTACTGTACTTAAGAAAATACTGCAGAGTATAATTAGTCTGTTTTCTAAAAGCTGTCACAGAAACAGTAAAAATGACTGATTGTCCAACCGTGACTAAGCCTGTGACAGAAGATTGATTGATTGTCGACAGCAAACATCTGAATGCTATTTGAACAGATGTTTGTTTTTTTTTGACCAGTGATCCTTCAAGCTCATGTAATAGAGTTGTCAACTCTACCCTGAGTAATTTCAGTGTTATACTTCTCCAGCAGATTTATAAAAAATAAATCTTAATGTCCAGCATGTAGTGCTTGGCAAATAAAATAAATAATAAAAAAAAAAACAAGCTTCGGTCATCTTCTGACAAAACGACTGTCTCAAGCAGTTTAAACATAGAATTTTATATGATGCTTTCCCCTTGTGAGATGTTTGAACAGCTTGATTTCTCGCAGCCTGTGTCTGATTCCCATTCTGTCAGCTTCAGTATAAAGCAATCTGGCATGATGAGATTATGAGCTGACAAGCAATGGCACAAAGGGACAATCAAGCATGCGCTCTTAAGACACTCTGATTTCCATAAATGATGTGTGATCCACCAGAGATAAGGTTCTTTAAAATAAGCCTCTTTTCTAAATTAAATTAGACATTCATAATATTTGACGAGAAATTTATTCCGAAATCAAAAGACTGATTTGTGAACCTGAGAAGAAAAAGAATGCCAAGTCCAAAACAAAGCTTGAATGAGTTTATTACTGTATTGCGATGTACTGCCTAATAGACACTATAAACCATGGTCAGAGATAATCCACTGTTGTGCATTAAGCCTGCACGTTTGTGATGAATTTCTTTGAAAAGCAGAGTGTAGCTCTTAACTGACTGACCTAACATGCATAGCAGCATGTTTTAGCATGCAAGGATCTTTCAAAGGCGTTGGATTTTGACACAGTAGGTAAAAAATAGATAGACACAAGACAGACAAAATGGACACAGGAGCCGGATGTGTTACTGGAAGTCTCAATTAAAGGGGTGATCCTTTCTTTCGTCTAATTATTTTCAGACGCACATTTTATGAGGTTTGTCACTTCACTGAAAACACTGGGGCCTGAACGCTGTGTGTGCCACCAAATTAACTCTGTGACAATGAACACTGATTGTTATGTTGTCAGTCTTGCTTTTCTTACACAATTAGCATGGGTCAGTGTAATACTAGAGTAGGTTTTTGTAATTTCAGTCATCACAAGAAACTCTGCCCAGGCCCTGTCAATCCATTCATTTACTTTATTAATTCCATTCCAGTCTATTTCAGAACCTTAAATATCTGTGATCTATTCAGACAGCCCTCAGTATTGTTAAGGCCTGTGCTGACCAACTGTGTGGTGTCCTCTGTCACTTGTTCAGTCTGTCCCTAAGACACCAGAAAGTGCCCCTGCTGTGGAAAACTACCTGCATTGTTCATGTACCAAGAAAGGCAGGCACTTTTCATCTAATGACTACAAACCAGTGGCACTTACCTCTCACATCATGAAGACCTTTGAGAGACTGACCCTGGACTGTATGAGTCATCTTGTGGTAGACCACCTGGACTCACTGCATTTTATCTATCGGACAAAGATTGAAGTGTTGGATGCAATTATTTATCTGCTCCACAAGGCTGGACAAAGCTGGCAGCACTGTGAGGATTACAGTATGTTTTTTGATTTCTCCAGTTCCTTCAGTATCATCCAGCCATCCCTGTGTCGGTGTAAACTCAGAGATATGCAGATGGGTGAGCCTATGGTGTCCTGGATAGCTGACTATCTGTCAGGTAGACTGCAGTTTGTGAGACTCAAGGAGTGTGGGAGCAACACTGGTGCACCACAAGGAACAGTCCTGTCTCCAGTTCTCTGTACACCTCAAACTATAAATACAACAGCAGGAGCCTCATGTATAAATGGTGCGTATGCACAAAAATGTTGCATACGCCCGTTTCCACACTCACATCGCAATGTATAAAAACTAAACTTGCCGTAAAGCCATGCACATTCTCACACAAGCCCAAACCATTGTGTATGCAAGTTTTCAGCTCGTATTTGCAAACTGGCAGTACCCAGCGTCAAAGCAGTGCTATTATTCCTGTGTGGTTTGCCTTTATTTTTTAGATTAACATCCCTGATGTGGCTTTATCAAATACACTGAAATTAACCGCATATTGTTTATTAGTTTAAGGAATCTGATTGTAATCAACCTGTAACAATATAATGGACCATGGAATGGCCAAACTGTTCCAAATACCATCGCTGCTTTAGCGTTGTTACTCTAAGTACACCACTCAGAGTGTTTTAACCCACTGTATCTGAGTGTAGAATTACAGCTCTACAGCACCTGATCAGAAAGAGGATTATTGGGATACAGCATCTAGCACACGCTGCCTCAGCCATGAGCACAGTCCGCTTCTGGGACTTTCTTGTAGGGACCCCGCGGTTCAGATCTAAACGCACTCAATCATTCTATTAAGTGCTCCTGGTAGAACTGTTTGTACTTATAAGTACAATTACCTCACTGTAAACTTGCACTACAGTTGTAATATTGCACAGCCTGAGCCACTTGATGAACCATTTCACTGTCTGCACTATATGTACATGTATATTGTACTTATGCTTTCATATTATACATTTAATTGTTTTTTATTGTATTATTATTATAATTATTATTATTACTGTTATTACATCATTTTATAAGAAAATATGTTTATGGAGGATTTGAATATTGAATCATTGTACCACACAATAACAATAAAGGAATTCAATTCATTTCGACTGGCTTCTAAGTCGATTTAGATTTCCAGGCACTATCTTCTTGGAGTTCTTGATGTCATTTTTCAGATGAAATGCAGTAAAGTATATATATTACATCCATCCATCCATTATCCAAACCACTATATCCTAACACAGTGTCACGGGGGTCTGCTGGAGCCAATCCCAACCAACACAGGGCGCAAGGCAAGAACAAATGCCCAGGCAGGGCGCCAGCCCACCGCAGTATATATTACATTATACAGATAAATTTTTAACTTCATTTAAATAATGTATATTGTTAATAATTGAATGTATTTGCACGATGGCGCAGCGGTAGCAATGAGCTGACTCCTCGTTCAGGGATTGTTCCTGCCTCACACTGTATGCTTGCCAGGACTAGCATGACACTGGATGGATAGATGGATGGAATAATTAAACATGTACTATGAAGATATTTCAATGTTCCTTAAAAGTTCTGAAGTATCGGTGTTCTAAGGCTACAGGTTTTACATTTATTAAAGAACTTATTGTGTGGCGATTGGTTACCCAGAGAAAGAAAAGGAAGGACAGGAATAGGGGCTTAGTACGATTGAAGGAGACAAGCAAGTATCTTGTGGTAGGCAGGAACAATCTCTGGACAGGGCACCAGCTCGCCACCACTGCGCCACCATGGCCCCACGTTTAATACATGCTTTAATTCCTATCATCATGTAAATGACATCAAGTATACTTCTTAGTATTTAAATTGTTCAGAGAGCTGTAATATCATGAATGGAATGAATTCTGTGTTCTGTCGGCATAAGAGAAAGCCCATTTAAGAGGCACATAGTGATTTACACACATAGAGTACATAGAAGAACACATAGAATACGAAGCATTTAACGTGCTGCTTTAGTTACGATGGGATTTGAGAAACTAGTAAATTAAATGATTGTAACATGAAGTTTATAACGTTCTACTTTAAAGACAAAATAAACTATGTGATTAAAGTGGAAATTTCGAGATTAAAGTTGACATTCTGTGGTGGGTTGGCACCCTGCCCAGGATTGTTTCCTGCCTTGTGCCCTGTGTTGGCTGGGATTGGCTCCAGCAGACCCCCGTGACCCTGTGTTCGGATTCAGCGGGTTGGAAAATGGATGGATGGATGGATGGAAGTTGACATTTCAACATTTTTTCCCCACTGTGCCCCTATTTTTTTATTTTCTCTGTACCCTAATAAGCTTTTATATGATACTCAGACGGTGGGCTACAACTCACCTTTTCACTGCGACTTTGATATCTGACCACTTCTTTTTCATTTCGGGAACTGTGTGATTTTGTGAACTTGAATTTTCAAGTTTCTCCACCACTCTCTGTCACTTGATCAGCTTCCTTTTGTTGCTTATACCACTGCTTAAACCAACAAATAGTAAGTTTTTCCTTGCCTCTACTTGGCATATGCTGAAATTCTTCTTTTTTTCTCTCTGCTTTTGCCATTGTCTTTTCACAGAACACAAAATATAAGGGGCTATTTATATTGATTAGCATATTCAAAGGGGCGTAAATCTGGGAGGAGTTGGGGTGGGGCGATAGGCATGTGCACGTGCTTTACATTTCACCCTGACTGGGATTTATGTAGCGGAAGAACGTGGAAGCTGGTGTACGCACAGATTTATGCACCTGGATTTTTTTGTGTGTACGCACATTTCTGTTTTTGTCCGTTAGTATGAATGCTACACACGGAGTTATACATGAGGCCCCTGCTCATGTCACTTGCATAAATTCTTACATAACACTCTACTTATGAAGTGTATTCATTTAGGAGATATGACAGAGGATAGGAGTCAAGTGGAGAACTTTCTTGGTGCAAAAAGAATTGTCTTCATCTTAACATCAGGAAAACCAAGGGACTGGTTATTGACTTTCACCACACCAAAGAGCCTCTATATCAGGGTGAATGTAGATGTGATCCACTCCTACAGGTACTTGGGGTTCCCCATCAATTACAGGTTGGACTGGTCTCAGGACACAGATAAAATTATATAAGAAAAGGCAGAGCAAGTTCTCTTTCCTTAATGTGGGAAGGGACATCCTAGTGACGTCTATAACTCTGTGATGGCCTGTACACTTCAGGTGAGGCCCACCGAATCAATAAGCTAAAAGGGCAGGGACATACCCTGGACCCCCTGGAAGTCGTAGCAAGAGGGAGAATGAAAACAAAACTGTGCGCCATTATGAACAATGCTTCACATCCTCTCTGTGACACACTAACAATGAGGACTTTCAGACAGCAAGTTTCAGTGTTTCAAGATACATGAAAGGGGCTCATTTATAACAACAGCAATACTCCTGCATAATGCCTCACTATGAATGCCATGTCAGAAGTCTTCTTTCTTTGTTAAAATGTCCTCCTTTTTAGTCATTCTGATGCGTTTCTTACAATAGTGTGTGTGTTTATATATTTCTTTACCTATCTATTTATGTATGTATTGATCTATGTTCTGTAAATAACCAAATTTATTCTTGGAGACAAATAAATGAAGTTCTGTCTATTCTGCCTATTCTGTCTATCAGGTACAAGGCTAGAATCAGCTCTGGTGGAATATGGAATGCACTGTGGACCAGTGGCTAAGCCTCTGAGTTGTAAGACACAATGCTGCTAGTTCAATGCCCACCTCTGACTCCCTGTGTGATCTTGACTGAGGCAATGAGTTGTAAATCTATTATTAAAAATATGAAGGCAATAAATTATAATACTGCATTTTAAATTATCCACTGCAATTGTGGGAATTTTAATTTAGTCCGTGGAGCTGTGAGGTAGCCGTGCTAACCACTGCACCACTATCTCTCCCAGGCAATAAAGAAAAAAAAAACTAATATAAAAGCAGAATTTTCAATGGAATCTCACACTTTCTCGTACCTGTTCAATCATTAAGGGAGTGGCAAAGGTAAAACTGCTCTTTATTTTAACATCATAATTAACAATGAATTACCAAAAAATGATATCAGCTTCTGATTTTAAGCAACTGATGAAAAATATGCAGGTTCTTTTCAAGCTCACCCCAACAGCACTTCCACACAGCTTTGTAGCAGCATTTGAAGACTACTTGGCTGAACTTGCCTTGAGGTCAGTGATCATCATCTAAGCTTAACTCCACTTTAGAAATTCCGTTGGATGTATCTGCTTGTTCTGGATGGATGCCTCCATCCAAAGAGGCCAAGCACAAGGAGGGCAAACTCACTCTCTCCCTCAAGACTCCTGTGATAATTGCGTTGTATCTTTGCAGCTGTGAGGAGGGCATAAGTTGCACACACTGGGATTGAGATTTTAAAGCCATGCTCAGATGTTGGCAAAGATAAAATATCTTAATAGAGAAGCTAGCTAGTGTAAATGCCTTTCTATACACTGATTACAGTTTCCAAGATTCACAATTTACTGTTACATACATTAAAATCTTGATTGACATCTGCCTAGTAATTATTTATATTTCCAGTTCTATAAATGTATATCAGAACCAATATTATCTATTCAAAAATACTTTTTGGGGCAATTTAATATACAGTAGATAGGTCAATTTGAGAATTTGGCAGCCAAAGCAGAAGCAGTAAAAGACCTTGAAGTACAAAACAAAACTGGGTCAAAAGCAAGGCCTTGACAAGAAGTTTTCTCAAACTAACAAAAAATCTCTTCTTTGCAAACAAACTTCTAACAATGATAGAAAATGCAGAATAGTCAGTGATGCCTCAGGTGACAGGCTGTCATGAATTTGGATTTAATTATGCATGGATTCTTTTTAGAAACCTTCTGTCTGGCTTTACTGCTTATTTCCTATAATTAAATGAAAATGTTATGTTTGTAACACCATCATTAGTGTTGATTGGCAAAATTTATATAAGAGTTTTTGATAGTGAATATATCTCGCTGGTGACCTCATTCGCCAAATATTTCTCTGGTAACTCACCCTGCAGCCAGTTTAGACAAACATTTTTCACATTTTCACGCACGCACACTGCAAGCGTATTCCACCTCACAATTACCTCACTGCCCGATCTGCTTCACACATGCGTGATATCACTGCCAGATTTGCACCTCACATACATTAAAAGAAAAAACTACATTATAAAAAAAACTTATTATCTGGTGGTACCATGAAGTTCAAGTTAAGGAAGTCCTGAAATGGAGTAAGCCAATCTCAAGTCCTGGCAACTGTATAAGTGAAAGGGGCATGAGCCAAATAACAACACAATTAGCCATGCTGTGTGGCGACTTGTCAAAAGAAACCTATAAGGAACTTCCTCCTGCAATGTCAGAAAACACAAGACCCTGTTAAATAATAATAAAAACAACAGATGTATTACAATTTACAAGGCATTTCAATCTTTTTGATGGAAGTAAAAAGTGCGAAGCATCTGCGCAGATAAGTCAGACGTGCGTCCAACCTATCTCTGCAGTTGTAAAGAAAGAAAATGTAAGAAAATAATGGTACTATCTCATGTGGTAACATCAATGGATCACACGCGTGCACATGCTGTGTACAATTTTTTCTTTGTTTGCTTAGTTGTTATTAGAACATTAGAACCATCTAGACGAGAACAGGCCATTCAGCCGAACAAGGCTGCCAGTCTTATCCACTCAATTATTCTAAAAACATCAAGTCTAGTTTTGAAGGTCCCTAAAGTCCTACTGTCTACCACACTACTTGATAGCTTATTCCATGTGTCTATGGTTCTCTATGTAAAAAAAAACTTCCTAACATTTGTGTGAGATTTACCTTTAACAAGTTTCCAACTGTGTCCCAGTGTTCTTGCTGAACACATCTAAAAATATCAGTCTCGATCCACTGTACTAATTCCCTTCATAATTTTAAACACTTCAGTCCTGTCACCTGTTAATCTTATTTTGCTTAAACTGAAAAGGCTCAGCTCTTTTAATTCTTCCTCATAATTCATCCCCTGTAGTCCTGGATTCAGCCTAGTTGCTCTTCTCTGGACCTTTTCTAGTGCTGCTATGTCCTTTTTGTAGCCTGGAGACCAAAACAGCACACAGTACTCCAGATGAGGCCTCATCAGTGTATTATAAAGCTTGAGCAGAACCTCCTTGCACTTGTACTCCACAGATCAAGGCGCTATATAACCTGACATTCTGTTGGCCTTCTTAATGGCTCCTGAACATTGTCTGGAAGTTGATGGTGTTGAGTCCACTATGACTCCTAAATCCTTCTCATAAGGTGTACTCTCGATTTTCAGAACTCCCATTGTGAATTCAGACTTAACATTTTTACTTCTTATGTGTAATACTTTACAGTTACTGACATTAAATTTCCTCTGCCACAACTCTGCTCAATTGTGTTGCTTGTTTAAATAATTTAAACAATCTTTGCATTATTTTGAGCTATTTTCACCTATTATCCTTTCGTAATTATTGAACCCATGCATGTCTGGTGATTACTTATCACGCATAGTAAAGGGGACTTTTCCTTTTAGAATATTTTCTGTGAATGTTCTGATGATATACAACAATCACCAACAACATTCAAAGCACTAACAGATGAAGTGAATAACGTTGTTTATCTTGTTACAATGGCATCTGCCAAGAGGAGAGCTGCATTAGGCAGCAAGTGAACAGGTGATCTTGAATATGATATGTTGGAGGAAGGAAAAATAGGCAAACATAAGGATCTGGGTGACTTTCACAAGGGCCAAATTGTGATGGCTAGATGACTGGATAAGAGCATCTCCAAAATAACAGGTCTTGTAAAGTGTTGTTAGCATGCAGTGGTTAGTGCCAACCAAAAGTGGTCCAAGGAAGGACACCCAGTGAACTGGCGACAGGGTCATGGGCACCCAAGATTCATTGATGTGCATGCTCATGCTGACCCCATCTACCACCAAAAGTGCCTACAATGGGCACGTGAGCATCAGAACTGGATCGTGGAGCAATGGAAGAAGGTGACCTGGTCTAATTTTCTTTAAAACCACATGGATGGCTGGGTGTGTGCTTGTTGTTTACCTGTGAAAGAGATGACAAAAGGATAGACTAGGGGACTAGGGGACTAGGCAGTGTGATGCTCTGGGCAATGTTCTGCTGGGAAATGTTTGGCCATAGCATTCATAGGCATATTAATTTTACATGTGCCATCAAATTAAAGATTGTTGCAGACCATGTACACTCCTTCATTGCAATGGTCTTCACAGATGCAGTGGCCTCTTTCAGTAAGATAATGCACCTAGCCACATTGTAAAAACTGTTCAGAAGTAATTTGAGGAATATGAGAGAGAGTTCAAAGTGTTGACTTGAGCTCCAAATCCACCAGATCTCGGTCCAATTGAGCATCTGTGGGATGTGCTGGAGAAACAAGTCTGATCCATGGAGGTCCCATGTTACAACTTACAGGACTTCTGCGATAGTCTTGGTGCAAGATACCATATGAGACTTTCATTGGTCTTGTGGAATCCATGCTTTGAGAGGTCAGAGCTATTTTGGTGGCACAAGGGGGACCTGCAAAATACTGTTCTGTTCTGTATTTCTGAGGTGACAATGATAGATTGGGCAGCTAGCTCTGTGAAGAGGATTACTTGTGTTCTGTTTCGTTTATTGTATTTGACACCCATTGCATGCACAACTTACTTGGAAGGGGGTCTCTCTCTGAATTGCCCTTCCCAAGATTTATTCAACTTTTTTTCCCAACAAGGGTATTTTGGGGAGTTTTTTTCTTGTATTCTTAGGTAGTCAAGGCAGCAGGGCTGTCAAAAACAGGGCCTGTTAAAGCCCATTGCGACACTCCTTATGTGATTTTGGGCTGTTGTTGTTGTTGTTTATTGGGCAAGTAGTTTTAATGTTTCTGACCAGTGCATGTTGCATGTATCTTATGTTAATCCCTGCAAAGACCATTTTTAAATAAGATAGGACATCACCAACAGAGTATAAAGCCAAGAACAAAAACCTTAGTAATGAGATCATATTCTGTAATTGTAAGGCAAAGTTCTTCTGATCTCCTGGGCTTGTCAAGTGTCTTCTATAGCAACTCAGTATAGCTTAGATCCTTTGCCTAAAGCCAATTAGTTATTAACAGACATTTTGTAAGTTAAAGTCTCTTCAAAGTGAAAACTGAGGAGAACATCATGATTGAATTAGATCAATTTCTGAACTGTCTATTTGTATAATGGAAAGACCTCAGGATATGTAAATTGATAAATTGATATAAAGTGGAAAAATGCTGATATGCAGAAAATAACAGAAAATAAAACAGAGCTGATGCAGGTATAGATGAAAAGACAAAGACAAAGGTGAAGATGCAAATAAAGAAGCAATGGCAAAGTGGATGAGTAAGAAATTGAGCGTGAAATTACAGTCGAAATAATAGCTTTATAAAGCAAATAACTCTTGTGACAACTTTGGGCCTCATGAGTTATAAGAGCAACACTGGAAATGGACTTCAGAAATAAGTTAGAAATGAATAGCACTGAATAATCAAAGGCTAATCCTAGGAGGTTCTTTCAGTATTTCTTCACTAACAGGAGTGAAGGAAGAGGCAAAGTGTATTTTCAACACTAAGAAAGAAACAAAGTATACAGAAAATGAAACAGAACATGCTATCAATTTATATTTTTCTGAAGTCTTCACCTAGAAAGAAACTGGAAATCTCCTAAGTGCTGCGGAGGATCCTAGTCAAGTACTGATAGCTATAGCTGAACCAATAAATACATCACAAAGACCAGATAACACCTAGCCAGGGGTACTCTGGGAAGTCAGTGATTCTACACTTAATCTTTAAATATGTAATTTTAAGATATGATCGCCTTAGGGGGAAATTTGTAAATTCTGAATTCTGTCAAGCCATTATTTAATGATTAGTGATTGGGCTGATACTAGTAACTATGTGGCAGTTAATGAGAGGAATACACTGACAAATATCAAGTGCAGATCATTTTAACAGTCAACATGGTTTTAGATGGGAGAGAGTTTTATGAGGAAGCAACAAAAGCATTTCATTGCAAAAGGCTAACATCTATAGTGCTTTTCAAAATGTTATTGCATGAGAGGCAAGCAGTCAACCTAAAAGAAGCAGGAATTCAAGGCCCAGTGTGCAGATGGATGCAGCATTGGCTGAAACCCAGGAAGAAATGAGTTCTGGTGCATGGAAGTTTTTCCAGATTAGGTGATGTTGAACGCAAGGTCAATTGGTGCTCAGCTTTGTGGCAGGTGCTCCTCTTTTTAATTTCTATAAATGAAGTGCACAAGAATGTAACTGACAAACAGGCTGAGTCTGCAAGTGGCACTAAACTAGGGGTTTTGGGGAATGGCCCTAGAATCGGCAAAGTTATTACTTGAGGCACCTGGATAGAATTCAGACTGGGGAAAATGTAAGGCAAGTCTATTATAGTATAAAAAATAGGGCTTTGCAAATAGAAGTAAAAAAATAGATATTGAGATAAATTCATACTTGGTAATACTGCTAACATATTGTGGCTATTACATTATTGTTATACAACACTGAATAAAAGAAGATTTGACTTTTTTGACACTGATCAAGAGATAAAAAAACTTTAATGTTAAAGAGGTCTAAATTAATTACAAATATAAAGCATAAAATGATTAATCTCATAAGCATTCATCCCCTTCAAGTCAGTAATTAGTAGATGGACCATTGGTAGCCATGACAGCTTCAATTGTGTGTGATCAGACCTCTATTAACTTTACATAGCTAGACACTGCCATTTTCCCCCGTTCGCCTTCATAAAGCTGCTCAGGCTCTGTCAGGTCACTTAGGGATTGTGAGTGAACAGCCTTTTTTATGTCTAGACACAAATATTTATCTGGACTGAGATCTGGATTCCCAAACATTAACCCTGTGGTTTTTATGCCATTTCTGTGTAGCTTTGGCTTTATGCTATGGGTTGTTGTCTTTCTGACAAACAAATCTTTTCCCAAGGTGCCAGTTTCTTGCAGAATGCATCAGGTTTTCTCTCCTGGATTTCCATGCATTTTGCTGCATTTATTTTACCCTCCACCTTCGCAAGTCCTCCAGGACCTACTGAAGAGAAGCTTCTCCACATCATGCTTCATGGTGTGAATGAAGTGTTTTTGATAAAGTGTAGTGTTTAACTTACACCAAACAAGGCATTTAGTCGGATGTTTATCTTGTTTATTGTTTATTCTTCTTCCAGCTGACCTCAGAGTCACCAATGTGCATTCTGGCAAACTCTAGCCAAGATGTCATGCCCTTTTTTTTAACAATGGTTTTCTCAGTGTCACTCTTCCCTAAAGCTGTGAGTGATGAAGCACCAAGAACAGTTGTGCAGTCTTTCCAATCTGAGCCACTGTAGCTTGTAACTCCTTCAGAGTTCTCGTAAGGTTCCTTGATGGCCTCCCTCTCCTTGTCTACTTCTTATACAATCACTCATTTTTTGTGGATGCCCGGCTCCAGGCAGATTTATAGCTGTGTCATACTGTTTCCATTTCTTGATGACCGATTTAACTGGACTGCAAGGGATATTCACTGACTTGGAAATTTTTTTGCCTTCATCCCCTGACTTATGGTTTTCATTCATCCTTTCACAGAGTTAGTTGGGGTGTTAAAAGAGTCAAATAGTCTTATTCTGTTGGTCAGTGTCAAAACAGACAAATTAAATCCACTGTGATTCAATGATCTGCAACAATAAAATGGAGGCGAATACTTTTTATAGGCACAGTATAGTTCTAAAAGAGGGAAACCAATTAAATTGAAAACATTAATATAAAATAAAGTATTCATTTAAGAGAAATGTCTGTATGAGGTGCATTTCTCTTCTTATCTTAATCTCTTTCAGTCATTGGCATAATGCCCGGAAAACGTTTTATAGACGGCCATATCAAAAGGTCAAAGCACAGCTCTGTGTAACAGTGAAACAAAGCCTAACAGTGAAACAAATGTTCTAAACTGGATAAGGTAGAGCACCTTGAAAGCAAAAAAACAGTCAAGGTATGGCAAAGTGTCTGAGATGAACAAAAAAGAAGGATTGATCCTTGAGTGTTTTTACAGAAGATAAAACGAGGCTTTGTAACATTTGACAAGCCAGAGCCAGGATGCAGGTCAATCTCTAGAATCGCACTGTCAAGGTAAGAAGCGATTTAGAGGATTTGAGACCCCAGGTGAAATCCTCAAGATTAGTATGTGTTGTTGAAGATCACAGCAGGTACTCTAAAAGCCATTACTGTATTTTTTGAGAAGTACTTTGGGGGCAACAGTCCTGTTGTGCTGGTATATCAGAATTTTTCAAAGAAATGAATGTCTATTATGTCTTTAAAAGAACCTCTTCACTGGTTCAACTTTAAGATATATGATAAATATAAATCTTGTGATATTTCATTAGAATAAGTTATTTCTTCAACAGATAAAATATTATCATTTACAGTTGTAATGGAAAAACAACAACAGTGCCCTCTAATGTTTTGTCAGCATGATAAAGAAAAAGTATAAATGCCAACGCACCTGGAGAACTGAAATATGTATAACCAGGGCTGCATTGAGACCATCAAAACTCCAAGGCCTGTAATTCCACAAAGACCCCCATTATCCACACTTTGTGTCTTACACAGCACCTAAACAGGTTCAGGTTTTTAAAAATGTTTAGTGTTTTATTTAAGCATACCATGTTCAAATATAAATTCAATTAAAAACATTAGTAAGAATCAAATTTGGTTAACTTTGGTTAACAGACTTAGCACACGTCCTTCATGTCATATGTTTTAATACAGTGGCCAAAGCACAGCTCAGAGTTGATATCAGGAGAGTAGAAGCATGTGTCTTTAGACACTTAGAATGTACCTAATCTGTATGATCGATGGACTCCTTGTGTTATGGTAGGCTACCACAGCACAAGGCTTACTGAGTTCCACATTTCCCCTGAGAAGAACAATGACAGCTGTTGCACTGTGAACAGTGCTTAGGGTGCTAATGTCTTTCTTGTCTTTCCACTTGATTGCAATCATTTTGCTTTTTGCCACTCAACTACTAGCACCACAGTGAACCTTCAGGCAACCAAACTCACCAGGCATATCATGGCAGTTCTGTTGTACCATATGCATCAGTTTCACTATTCATGTCAACATTGGATGAACAATTCTCATTGCCGTCAGTATCTCTTGATTTAACCAATGGTTCAGTTTTAGTTTCTACTGAAACTTTACAGCTTCTTGTTTACATGCCACTGTTTTTTGGTTGAAGGCTCTGCTCAACTAATGAATGTTGATGAGATACCATAGAGTGGCAAAACACATAGAGACATTCATGATTGCTTTGCAGCATAATATTATTTTATCCACTAGACTGCAGCAAAATACTGTCCCAAATGTTATACAGGCTTAACTCTGTACATTGAATCATAACAGACATTCGGGGTTTACCATTTTTACATAGTCCAAGTCCAAGAGATGCTTTGGGTTAACATCAAGGAAGTTAAAAGTTAGAATTCCCTTTTAGTCACTGTCAAAATAATCTCCTTGAGATGTAATACATTTCTCCCAGAACTTCTCCCATTCCTGGTAACATTTCCTGTGCTCATCTTTTGGTATCGTGTTTCTGGACTCCAATGTTTTTTCATTTATTTCTTCCATAGTAGCAGATCTTCTTCCCCACAGTTTTAATTTTGGCAACAAAAAGAAGTCACAGGGAGTGAAATCTGCTGAATACGAGGGGTATGAAACAATAGCCACACTGTTTTTGGGCAAAAACTCTTTGACAGACAACACAATGTCTGCAGGTGTGCTATCATAGTGCAAAATGCAGTTTTGCCTGCGCCACTTACCAAGACTTTTTCTTTTCTTAGTGCTTTCCCATAGAAGCCACAGCACTTCAATGTATTGTGACCAATTAACAGTCTGTTCACGGGGAACAAACTTTTCATAAGCAAGTCCATCAATGTTGAAAAAATACTATCATCATTATCTCTTAAAAATTTGCCATGGTGGCTTGGAGAAAAAATTGCAGAAGTTACCTGCATGGTTGTACAATAAATGGCAGAAATACACACTCGATCAACTCAACACAATGCCACTTGGTGGACTGATTAACCAGACGTGAACATACATAACTTGGCAGCATAATCGAGAACTACACTCTGTTCCTGCACTATTGACTGATTTCAGATATTTTTAGGCCCACCTTTGTAAATGTCAATCAAAAGAGGTCTCTCTCTTGTAATTACCTTTGAAAAGTAAGCAATAACTGATTATCTTAGAAGTGTTTTTGTGACTTTTCCTATGAAAAACGTCATCTTCTTCACAGTGGTGTGCTGGGGAGGCAGCATTAAGAGGAACGACGCCTCACGCCTGGACAAACTGGTGAGGAAGGCAAGCTCCATTGTTGGCATGGAGCTGGACAGTTTAACATCTGTGGCAGAGCGAAGGGCGCTCAGCAGGCTCCTATCAATTATGGAGAATCCACTGCATCCACTAAACAGTGTCATCACTAGACAGAAGAGCAGCTTCAGCGACAGACTGCTGTCACCGTCCTGCTCCACTGACATCCTCTCCCAAACTATGCGATTCTTCAGTTCCACCCGGGGGGGTAAACGTTAACATTATATAAAGTTATTGTCTGTTTTTACCTGCATTATTATCAATCTTTAATTTAATTTTTTTTTTGTATCAGTAAGGTGCTGCTGGAGTATGTGAATTTCCCCTTGGGATTAATAAAGTATCTATCTATCTATCTATCTATCTATCTATCTATCTATCTATCTATCTATCTATCTATCTATCTATCTATCTATCTATCTATCTATCTATCTATCTATCTATCTATCTATCTATCTATCTATCTATTTATGAGTGCTAGGACCTCAGTATGTCACTTTCAATAAAAAAGATGGGGCCGACTGGTGTGGCTGGCTGTCTGCTCGTCTCGCTAATGTATGTTTTAACTTTGTTTTTATGTATTAGTTTATCCACTAATCCCACTGTCCTACGATCGTGATTCTTTACTTAATATATTTTCTTGCTTCCTTTCCTCTCAATTTTCATCTCCTGATAGGATATTATGTGAACCTCCACCTTTGTTTTATTCATCTCCTGACTTCTTCACCTGGACACCGGTGTTCACCTGTATCAGTGAGCTGAATGCCTCTTGGAGACGCAAACCCACCCGCTGCTGCCATAGAAAAAGAGACCATATTGCTGTTAAACAATGCCGACTCAAGTCCCAGAGCTTGGATTCCCGATGCCGGGAGTCATCTATGACCCATCTTCTCCTGCACAGAACTCCATCCCTGGTTCATGGGCGCTGGATACCGGATTTAATTTCTCCATCTCAAGACGGCATCACTCTTCCTCGGTGTGCTCTCGGGGAGTAAACGCTGCTAATCTTCGAATGCTCACCCGTGCTCATCCCGCAGCGAGCTCTTCTACTTCCATCAGGGCTGCTCTTTTGAATGTGAGATCAGTGTCTAATAAAACTTTTATTCTGCAAGACTTTATTATCTCAAATAAACTGGATTTCTTTTTCATTACTGAGACCTGGATTGTAAATAGTGACTCTTCATGTTTTACTGACTTGGTACCATCAGGTTATTCATTTTTAAACTCTCCTTGGCTGACTCGTCGTGGTGGGGGCATTGCCACTTTTAAAAGTATGTTCTTGTGTCGGAGCCTTACAAGGGGTCCTTTTAGTAGCTTTGAACTACAACTTTTCGAAGTGTGCAGCTCCCCTTCTCTGCTATTTGCTGTGGTTTATAGACCTCCTGTAATTAATGATATCTTCATTTCTGAATTCTCTGATCTCCTTGCTGATATTACCTTCTCCCATGGCAAAGTATTTATTGTTGGTGATTTTAACATTCACATCTGTTGTCCATCGAAACCTTTGGTTAATGACTTTTAATCACTAATGGACTCATTTTATTTTATCCAGCATATTAATACACCAACTCACTCTCTCGGTCACACCCTTGATCTCATTCTTACACGTGATATTTCAGTTAATAATATTGACTTATGTAATGTTTTTTTTACTGATCACTTTTCTATGCTATGGTTCAGTCTTGGTTATAGCCCTGGTTTAGACTATTTTTGGTCTAATTAATCTTTTTGTCATTGTTTTTTATATTTCTGTTATATTAGCTGTTCTTCTTGTTCCATTTATTTTAAATAGTATTTCTTAAATTATTTAATTTATATCTGCTGTGTTTTTCTGCACTATGTATGTAGTGTTCTAGTAGTATCCCTTGTACTTTGAAGGTGGAGCTCAATGGGGCGTGGCCACATTGATGTCACAGCTGAAGGACCGCCCTCAGCCTTTATCTACTGAAACTGAGACAGGAGTCTTCAGTGGTCCACTAAAGTTCTGTTGAGTGTGTTTACTGTGAGCATTCGATTTTCTGGTTTTTTGCAATTTTTTTATTCTGTTCTTGCTTTTTGATATCTGGATTGTGTATTCGGACATTTTCACCTATGATCCTTTTTGCCTTTTTTGTTCTTGTTAAAATTTTCCGAATAAATATTTAGAAAAGCCAAGCAAAATGACACCTTTTATATGGTTAACTAAAAAGATTACAATATGCAAGCTTTCGATGCAACTCAGGCCTCTTCTTCAGGCAAGATGGCAAGAGGGGCCTGAGTTGCCTCAAAAGCTTGCATATTGTAATATTTTTAGTTAGCCAATAAAAGGTGTCATTTTGCTTGGCTTTTCTCTACATTCTTAATGGCTAACATGGTACAACACCCCAGTACTCAGAATAAATATTCTAATTTTTAAAGATTCCACTCTGTCTTTTCTAGCCAAAGGTTTTATTGTTCCTTTCCCAAGGTGGGTATTTTGTGTTTTTTATAGATTTTGGACTTTTTTTTTTTTTTACTTTGGAAGCCAGTTTGTTATTTTGAGCTTAGAAGGTTAAATCCTCCCTTTGGGGTCAGGGAGTCAGACGGTCTGTGGTAAGGCCAATTCTAGGCGTACTGGGAAGGACTGGCCTGTCTTGTAGATCCTTTATGATGCCTTACATCCTCTTTGCTATCAGTGTTGTGGGTAATGCTTTAAAAGTAACATAGTCAGGTTACTTAAATTACCAAAGTAAAAATACTTACATTACTCAAAAAAAACAAATATATATTACTGTGTGTTCCCCTCCTTGAACTGCCACCTTATTGTGGTGGAGGGGTTTGCGTGTCCCAATGATCCTAGGAGCTGTGCTGTCTGGGGCTTTATGCCCCTGGTAGGGCCACCCAAGGCAAACTGGTCCTAGGTGAGGGATGAGACAAAGAGCGGTTCAACAAACCTCCAATGATGAATCAAGCCTTTGGACAACGTTTTCCCTTGCCTGGATGCGGGTCACCAGGGCCCCCCTCTGGAGCCAGGCCTGGAGGTGGGGCTCGATGGCAAGCACCTGGTGGTCGGGCCTGCACCCATGGGGCTCGACCGGGCACAGCCCGAAGAGGTAACGTGGGTCCCCCTTCCCATTGGCTCACCACCTATGGGAGGGGCCAAGGAGGTCGGGTGCAGTGTGAGTTGGGTGGTGGCCGAAGGCGGGGACCTTGGCGGTCTGATCCTCGGCTACAAAAACTGGCTCTTGGGACATGAAATGTCACCTCTCTGAAGGGGATAGAGCCTGAGCTAGTGCATGAAGTCGAGAGGTTCTGGATAGATATAGTCGGGCTCACCTCGACAAACAGCTTGGACTCTGGAACCAATCTCCTTGAGAGGGGCTGGACTCTCTACCACTCTGGAGTTGCCCCCGGTGAGAGGCGCTGAGCAGGTGTGGGAATACTTATTGCCCCCTGACTTGGAGCCTGTTCATTGGGGTTTACCCCGGTGGACGAGAGGGTGGGAGGACGGGTCCTAACTGTTGTTTGTGCGTATGCGCCTAACAGCAGTTTGGAGTACCCACCCTTTTTGGAGTCCTTGGAGGAGGTGCTAGAGGGCATACCTTCTGGAAACTCCCTTGTTCTGCTGGGAGACTTCAATGCTCACATAGGCAATGACAGTGAGACCTGGAAGGGCGTGATTGGGAGGAATGGCCCCCCCGATCTGAACCCAAGCGGTGTTTTGTTATTGGACTTCTGTGCTCATCACGGAATGTCCATAACGAACACCATTTTCAAGCATAGTGGTGTTCATATTTGCACTTGGCACCAGGACACCCTAGGCCTCAGTTCGATGATTGACTTTGTGGTCGTGTCGTTGGACCTGCGGCCACATGTCTTGGACACTCGGGTGAAGAAAGGTGCGGAGCTGTCAACTGATCACCACCTGGTGGTGAGTGAGCTTCGATGGTGGGGGAGGATGCCGGTCAGGCCTGGTAGGCCCAAACGTGTTGTGAGGGTCTGCTGGGAACATCTGGCAGAGTCCCCTGTCAGAAGTAGCTTCAACTCCCACCTCCGGCAGAACTTCGACCACATCCCGAGGGAGGTGGGGGACATTGAGTCTGAATGGGCTATGTTCCGTGCCTCTATTGTTGAGGCGGCTGACCGGAGCTGTGGCCGTAAGGTGGTCGGTGCCTGTCGTGGCGGCAATCCCCGAACCCGTTGGTGGACACCGGCGGTGAGGGATGCCCTCAAGCTGAAGAAGGAGTCCTACAGGACCTTTTTGTCCTCTGGGACTCTGGAGGCAGCTAATAGATACCGGCAGGCCAAGCGGAATGCGGCTTTAGTGGTTGCTGAGGCAAAAACTTGGGCATGGGAGGAGTTTGGGAAGGCCATGGAGAACGACTTTCGGACGGCTTTGAGGAGATTCTGGTCCACCATCCGGAGTCTCAGGAGGGGGAAGCAGTGCAGTGTCAACACTGTATATGATGGGGATGGTGCACTGCTTACCTCGACTCGGGACGTTGTGGGTCGGTGGGGGGAGTACTTCGAAGACCTCCTCAATCCCAATAACATGCCTTCCAATGAGGAAGCAGAGCCTGGGGACTCGGAGGTGGGCTCCCCCATCTCTGGGACTAAGGTCACCGAGGTGGTCAAAAAACTCCTTGGTGGCAGGGCCCCGGGGGTGGATGAGATACGCCCGGAGTTCCTCAAGGCTCTGGATGATGTAGGACTTGTCCTGGTTGACAGGCCTCTGCAACATTGCATGGACATCAGGGACAGTGCCTCTGGATTGGCAGACTGGGGTGGTGGTCCCCCTCTTTAAGAAGGGGGACCGGAGGGTGTATTCCAACTACAGAGGGATCACACTCCTCAGCCTCCCTGGAAAAGTCTATTCGGGGGTCCTGGAGAGGAGAGTCCGTCGGATAGTCCAACCTCGGATTCAGGAGGAACAGTGTGGTTTTCGTCCTCGTCGTGGAACAGTGGACCAGCTCTATACCCTTAGCAGGGTCCTGGAGGGTGCATGGGAGTTTGCCCAACCAGTCTACATGTGTTTTGTGGATTTGGAAAAGGCGCTCGACCGTGTCCCTCGGGGAATCCTGTGGGGGGTATTCCGAGAGTATGGGGTGCCAGACCCCCTGATAAAGGCTGTTCGGTCCCTGAACGATCGGTGTCAGAGCTTGGTCCGCATTGCCAGCAGTAAGTCGAACCCGTTTCCAGTGAGAGTTGGACTCCGCCAGGGCTGCCCTTTGTCACCGATTCTGTTCATAACTTTTATGGACAGAATTTCTAGGCGCAGCCAGGGCATGAGGGGGTCCGGTTTGGTGGACTCAGGATTGGGTCACTGTTTTTTGCAGATGATGTTGTCCTGTTTGCTTCATCAGGCTGTGATCTTCAGCTCTCTCTAGATCGGTTCGCAGCTGAGTGTGAAACGGCTGGGATGGGAATCAGCACCTCCAAATCCGAGACCATGGTCCTCAGCTGAAAAAGGGTGGAATGCCCTCTCAGGGTTGGGAGCGAGATCCTGCCCCAAGTGGAGGAGTTCAAGTATCTCAGGATCTTGTTCACGAGTGAGGGAAGAATAGAGCAGGAGATCGACAGGCGGATCGGTGCGGCATCTGCAGTGAAGCGGGCTCTGCATCGGTCTGTCGTGGTGAAAAATGAGCTGAGCCGCAAGGCAAAGCTCTCAATTTACCAGTCGATCTATGTTTCTACCCTCACCTATGGTCATGACTTATGGGTAATGACCAAAAGAATGAGATCACGAATACAAGCGGCTGAAATGAGTTTCCTCCGTAGGGTGTCTGGGCTTTCCCTTAAAGATATGGTGAGAAGCTCAGTCGTCCGGGAGGGGCTCAGAGTAGAGCTGCTGCTCCTCCGCATCGAGAGGAGTCAGATGAGGTAGCTCGGGCATCTGATCAGGACGCCTCCCTGGTGAGGTGTTCCGGGCATGTATAACCGGGAGGATGCCCCGGGGAAGACCCAGGACACGCTGGAGGGACTATGTCTCTCGGCTGGCCTGGGAACGCCTTGGGATTCTCCCGGAAGGGCTAGAAGAAGTGGCCGGGGAGAGGGAAGTCTGGGCATCTCTGCTCAAGCTGCTGCCCACGCGACCCGGAAGAGGATGGATGGATGGATGGATGTTACTGTGTTACTACTGAAGTTTATTCCTGACTCTTCAAAAAAATACCACATTATTTTACAGAAGTATTGTGTTATTTCTCAAAGATATTGCCTGCTGGGGTCAGTAACATTGTGCACACACGTACTCCAGCCGAAAGCTAGCGTGGAAGTGTTTAAGCACATGCATATCATGCAATCAAGTTAAAAGAACTGAACAAAAGTTATAAGTAGACATGTAATCCTACATGGTGCTATGTGGCAAATTTCATCAGCCCAGTTTAAGGTCATAGGGAGCCAGTGGTCCTTGCAGCAGCAAGGGGTGTAAGGTATGAGGGGCCAAACAGGCCATAAATCATATATTTCTCCGTGTAATCTATTGGTTTACGTGTGAAAACTATTGGTTTATAAATATTTACTATCGTTTTGCGTGCATACTTAATTGCATACTTAATTGGTATGCGTGCGTACAATGGTTTCATTCATATGAACTATATTGGTTCGTGTCCGTATATTATTGGTTTGTGCATGAACTATATCCGTTTGTACGTACATGCCACTGGTTTGCATATGAACTATATTGATTTGCGTGTGTATATCACTGGTTCCAGTACGATTTGTTATTGGTTTGTGAGTGAACTACATTGGTTTACGCTTGCATGTTTTTCCAGTATGGTGCGGAAAGAATATATAGTGCCGTTTAAACGCAGATTCGTCCCCTAGCCACATCTCTTTACACTCCGTGACTCTACTGGCCCTTGAGTTCCTGTTTCTTGCCCCGCCCATTTCCACTGAAGATCACGTGAACAACCAATATAGTTCACATGCAGAACCGATATAGTTCATACACAGAGTTGCGATAGGGTGCGCACGCATAACCAATGTGTTTCATACGCGAAACCGACATAGTGCACACATACAACCAATAGAGTTCAAGCGCAAAATTGACAGGTTACCCACATGAAACCAGTATAAGACGTGCATGAAACCAATATAGTGCATACGCAAATCCATTGTTAGACCAACACAGAACACAAGCCAATATAATTCATACGCAAACCGATAACATACAACCGAAAACCAATGCAGTTCACTCACAAACCAATAACAAACGTACTGGAACCAGTGATATACACACGCAAATCAATATAGTTCATGTGCAAACCAGTGGTATGCACGCACAAACGGATATAGTTCACGCACAAACCGATAATATACGGAAACAAACCAATATAGTTCTTATGAATGAAACCAGTATTGTACGCACGCAAACCAATTGAGTATGCACGCAAACCGACAGTAAATATTCATAAACCAATAGTGTTCACACGTAAACCAATAGATTACACACAGAAATATATGATTTATGGCCTGTTTGGCCCCTCATAGTATGGAAAGAAGCAAATGTGGTAACCGTTATGCTGGTTCTTTGTTGTGCTCAATTGCTCGGCCAAGCAGTAAAGAGTGTGCTACATGCAGTGGTGTAGCGTAGTGGGGGCGGCAGGGGCGGCCCGCCCCGGGCAGCACTTTTAGGAGGCGGCAAAATTTCACAATAAATAATAATAATATCTTGTAAAAATTTGAACCATACCTAAATAAGGGGGCGGCGGAATTTTCCTCTGCCCCGGGCGGCTGACACCCACGCTACGCTACTGGCTACATGTAATCCAGTAAGATAAACATACAAATGAAGTGTCAGTTTAGTTTTAATCCACATAGTTGTTGAAGATATATAGAAGCAGTGTGTTCTGGTGGTGCAGCATCTAGTGTTCATACTGTGAATGTTTGGAGGCTTGTTTTGGGGATGAAAAAAGTGGGTGAATATTATTTACAGCACGTGAAGAACCAAAAGTAATTATAAAACACAAGAAATTTATCAAATTTGGTTGTGCTTCTGGTCAGTTTCATGAAGGTTCATCTATGGGCTTAATATATAATGGGCTTTAATAATAAATGCTGATCAGTCAAATGTACAGTTGTTCATACAAAAGAAGATAAAGTAACATAAAAGTAACACACAGTTTGTAATACATTACATTTTATATACCATATTTAGTTAGTTTTATTGTAAGTAATGAGTAATTAACTAAGTTACTTTTAAAAGTTTTATATAGGAGGGCACTCAAATAAGCAACAAGGTAAAAGTGATGAATTCCGCTAACGTCAACAGCCAGAACAAGGTTGATGAATGTTTCCAGTATATTTGTTTTTTTTTTAACTCTTTTAATGCTCATTTTAATATTATTTTTTCTTCTCACTGTTTTCCTCTGCAAACAATGCTTATTTCTTAGACAATTGCAAGTTGTGTTGAACACTGTCAGTAAACACCTGCCTGCATTTTTCATAAAATGCGAATAATGCACAAATTAAAGGAATCTAAATAACTACAGAAAGAATAAAAATGGTGTGAATAACATCAGCTGCAAGCCTTTAATATGCATGACTAGGCAGGCTGAAAGCAATCAATTATCACTGAACAATTTAATTGCCAAAATTCTTTCAAGTCAATTTCATTTCTTTTGCAGCAAGACAGCAGTGCCACAAAGTCTTTCAAACAACCATTCATGAAGCTGATTCAGTAATCCAAAGCGACCATTCACGTTGACATTTGAATCGTGTATGTGAGCCAGATCTGTGTCACGTTTATTAATAAAATGGTAATACATTCCAAACACCTCTTTGTCTGACATTATAAGCAGTTAGTCACAGAACCAAAATATCCTTTGAGCTTGGGTGTTTGTCTTAACAAATTAAAGTCCCATCTATGGATTAAGATTACTGTTTACAATCTTCGTGTGCACATCACACATTTTATAAGTGCTTGGAGCATTTATAGTAATCAGACTCCACAATTGTTTTCCTTTACATAATGAGGCTGAAATAAAGTGAGTTTATTTCAAGATCAGCACCTGCAATCAAAGATCCAAATTGTGACTGCAGCAAAAACAGCTCTTTATTTGCAGTGGCTAAAGCTGTAATCGTACTATAGGACTATAGTGTCCTGGGAGGAGGCACCCCTTTTAGCCCAACTAGCCTTAAGATTGAGCTCCGCTAAAGCTAGACCACTTGAATCTTCTTCGAGTCCCTACTGAAAAGACATGTGCCTACACATGCTAATAGCATTCTTTCTTTATTATTTTTTTCTTGTCCTGGGATGAATAAAAGGGACGACCCGGTTTGTGTCCTAAAATTTCTTGGCTGCCCCTGGGCACAATACATTTTTTCTAGAATGTGTCTGTTTTGTATACACCCCAGAATTCTTATCTAGTCCCAAATTCAGCACACTTTGATTATTATAGTTTCCCTTATTTTATCATTTTAACATTGTTATTAATGTTCTAACGAACTCATTTGCATTGGCCTACTGTTCTGGTTTAAGAAACATTTAGATTACAAAATACATGATGCCAGCCTCCCCATATGAGCTCTGGCCATACAAGTTAAGCGCTATCCTCTTTAATAAAATCCCTGTGTGCGTCCATGTGTCCGTGTGTGTGTGTCTTCTGGTGAAGTGCGCATGCGCGGGGCACTCTTTAATAAAGGACATCATTGCTGGGGAGAGTGCTGATTGGGTACTCACAGCCGCACACATAAAATCCGTTGCTGGGGAGACGCTACACATACAATAATCAGCTGCACACCAGCACAGATTAAAATACTTGCTGGAGAGACGCCACAGCCACGATTGTCAGCTGCACGCCACACATTACATCAGTTCCTGGGGAGACTCTGCTGACTGCCCACTGTTGTGACAGAAAATTAAACGCATATTACGGACAAGGCGGAAGTACAGGGAAGGGCGGAATGAGTGGCAGAGTGACCAGCCTCTAGCAGATGCTTCAAAGGCAACCTGACACGTCACACAAGACAGAGAGGGCAGGACCTATAAAATATTGCGCAGCCGATCCAATAGGATTTCGGTAAATGAGGTAATACCTAAAACATAAGGCATGAAAAATCCAATCGGGAACTGAGACGTGGAGACCAGCTTCCCCAAAGAGGTGGGATTAGAGTTTGTTGTTGTGCAAGTGTTCACTCTGAGTTGCACCGTTTAACAAAGTCCTTGATTAGGTTCCTATAATCCTCCTCCTGCCCACTCCTGATGCAGCCCATGATAGCAGTGTCATCAGCGAACTTTTGCACATGGTAGGCAATGTTCCCTCTAAGCTGAGCGCGTGAGTGATCGCTCACACGAATTCAGAGCGTCGCTCATACTTCCCGCACGATCGCTCATTCCGACGGCGTCGCTCGTACTTATCGCACGATCGCTCACTCCGACCGTCGGAGTTGGTGCTCATAAATATTTGGCTTAAACAAAATGTCGCTCATAAACAATGTTTTTTGCTCACTATATGCTACTCCTTAGAGGGAACATTGGTGGTAGGACTCCGAGTTGTATTGGAAGTCCGATGTATATAGGCTGAAGAGGACCGGAGAAAATACAGTCCCCTGCGGCGCTCCTGTGCTGCTGACCACAATGTCAGACCTGCAGTTCCTGAGATGCACATACTGAGGTCTGTCTGTAAGATAGTCCACGATCCATGCAACCAAGTTGGATAAAGTTGCTCCTATGTGTAGCTAGTACCAGAACCTATCCAATGCAAGGTTTACCTTTGTATTATCTTTTTAGACATATCCTTCTTCTTTTTTCTGGATTATCCAAATGTGTCCAAATCAATTATTAACTTTATGATTGTGTCTCCTGTGGTGGACGGCTGGGGATCCTGCCCCGCCAGGATGCCTAGAAGGACCGGGAGAGGAACCATACTTCTCCTGGACCATGAGAGGGCAGCTTCCCTTATCTGCATCGGGACCACAGCATCAGATCTTAGAAGCTCAACCCTGTTGGGCAACCACTAAGGGGCGCCTGTAGGATTATGGAGCCCTGGTCTGCAGCACTTCCGCCACAATCGGAAGTGCTGCCAGAAGAAATTCCAAGTACGCACAGAGTGGTTCTGGATGCTCATGTGGCACTTCCGCCACAACAGGAAGTGCCACCAGAAGATCATGGCGAAGCACCTGGAGCACATCCGGGGCATTATAAAAGGGGCCGCCTCACTCCATTAGAAGAGCCAGAGTTGGGTGGAAGGTGGATGAAGCTTGGGAGGAGAGTAGTAGAGGCAGCAGAAGAAAAGAAGGAAAGTAAAGAAAAGTTAAAAGGAACTGATTATTGTGGCTGTTTGGCACACTGTGTTGTGTGTAGAAGAGAAGAAGAAATAAAAGTGTGTGCTTTTGGACATTTGGTGTCTGTCTGTCTGTGTGAGGGGGCTGTACCTCCATACTCCTTATGTAAAACCATATGTTCTGGACTCTTGGGTAAATAGGGGTGCTGAGCTGTCATCTAATCACTTGATGCCGAGTTGGTTTATAGAAACAAGGCATCAGCTGGACACACCTGGGGGACCCAAACTGTTAGTGAAGGTGTTTTGGAATTGCTCCTACTTGATAGAGTTCAACTCTCATCTCTGGTAGGGTTTTGTTCTGAATAAAAAAGAGAGTATCAGTCGAAAAATATTACTGTACACTGTTTATATTTTTAAGAGATGCAATAATACATAGACAAACCCCTCAACCCAGGAGAGTACAAAGAATTTGTTAAGGCATAGTCTGAGATCACTGTGGCAGTTGAGAACCTCCATATTGTCAAGTCAGTGTAAGGATCAGTTAGAAATACTGAGAGATCCGAATTCTGTGTGAGTGCCATACTTAAATTCATCCTTCAATTTTTGAATGTGTATGTCAAGGACAGTGCTTTGCAATTGTAAGACAATGGTGATACTCTCTTTTTAGAGAAGGAAATCAAATTACAAACAGTAGTGCCAGTGCTAGGTTATTTTGCTCCCTAGGCCAAGCTTATTAATGGTGCCAACTGACTGTTGGGTAGCTAACCCATACGGCTGGGTATCCCCTTTATAATCTACGCCCTAGGAGAATGCCTAATTTGCTTTAATGGTAGTGTAGGTCCTGAAAATGAGGTTAGACTCCACTGTTTATTTTGAAAAGCCCATGTTAGAATCCTGAAAAAGAGATTTAACACAACAGTCACACTTTGGATTCAAGAGGAGCAATTTGGTTATCCTCCTGTTTGTCATTCTATTTGTAGAGTGAGGGTTAATATTGCTATTTTACATTTTCCTAATTTTCTACTTTCTTCACTAAAATCTAGAGATGTATAAAACAAACATTGATTGCCCTTGGATACCAGTGTTCTTTAAAATTGACATTAAAATACTATTTATGGTATATAAAGATCTAAATTATCCCATGTCCTATACTTTGGAGAGCCTATCCCTTTATATTCTCAGTTGTAACTTCACATCTTATAATAATAGTCTGCTTATTACTCCAAGAGCAAAGCATAAAAGAAGTGGCATGGTGTTCTTTGACTGTTAAGCAACCAAAGATCTGGAATATGTTACTGATATATGCCAGGCTAATATTGTGAAACGCTTTTAAAAACTTCTAAAAATCCACTTTTTAATTTGGCTTTTTCAAAGCTGCATTTTAGTTCTAATTCTAATAAATTACACATGCCTACATTTACCATATCATTCCTGGGTTTGAAGCCATTGTTCATCTCTACTTTTCACTGTTTTCCTTTCTGTTTTTTTCTGTGATGGTGTTGTGTGCTAGATAGATAGATAGATAGATAGATAGATAGATAGATAGATAGATAGATAGATAGATAGATAGATAGATAGATAGATAGATAGATAGATAGATAGATAGATAGATAGATAGATAGATAGATAGATAGATAGATAGATAGATAGATCGATCTTTATGGTCACTTTTACAAAGGAACAACAAAATTGAAGGTGCAGTCGACTCAGTGTGAGGCATAAGAGTTAAAAAGACAAGAAGAAAGAAAATAATAACCGAATAGTAATAAAAGTACTTTATAAAATATACAAATTGCACTGGTTAAAAGTTCAGCCACCTGTGATGCTTGAATGAAAGCGGATGCACCGACTGTTGATAAGAGCCATTGCATCAAATCTTCTAGGACGAAGCTTAAAAAACAATGTGGAATAACTTCAGTTCATTTATGTCAGGTAGAATGCCCAGTTGGGGGCGTATTTTCTGTCCTTCCTGGCCATCTAACCATAGCATCTGACTTATGTTTTCAAGACTTAAACACAAATCTAAAAATAAGGACTCTACTTCTTTTATTATCTGTATATCTATGTTACTATGTATGTGTATACTGATTTATTCTCATCAATTATTTTTGATATAATAATAATAATGTCATTGATTCATTCTTATTTTTAGCATTTTCTGTTTTTTCTTGTTATTTTTTACTTGACATCTTGTAAAGCACTTTGAGTTACATCCTTTGTATGAAAATGTGCCATAGAAATAAATGTTGCTATTGTTGGCAGACTCTTTGCTATGTCTTCTTTGATTTTCTCAAGAAAAAGTGTATTATGACACATACCCGCCTTCCAGACTGCAGAATTTAGGCCTTGAGACTCTTTTCCCAAAGAAAGGTTTCAACTTATTAACACAGAGCCAGAGCTTCGAGGAGCAGACAGACATACAGTAAGCTAATGCAATGGAGAGGGGCAGCAATGTACTTCAAACTGCCTTACTATTTAACTATGACATCCTGTCTTCATTTGTACCAGCATATTTTAGATTACAAAATGAGATCATACCGTATACCGTATAACATTTTACTTTGTTTTGTTTTCTGATGACAGTTTACATGTAAGAAGTCTTATGTCTTATATGTTTTTATAGAGCAGAGCCATGGACCAGATGATGCGGTTTTCCATTCCTGGATAGAACCAGCCCAAAGTGGGATGGGCCACTGTGCCCCACGAGGCTTAGCTGAACGAAGGGCAGTGCCTCTTTGTTGTATGGACTGGAGGAGCAAGCCTGGTCAGGACAGTACCTTCCCCAGAACGCTAGATGGCAGCACCCCTGGGTTGCATCGGGGCCACGGGCATGGGATTTTGGAACTCAAGCCTGTTGGGGTCCGTGGCCAACATCAGGGGGCACTGTAGTGATTCCAAAGCCCATGTGGGTGGTTCTTCCACCACACCCGGAAGTGCAGCCGGAAATGGGTCATCAAACACCTGGAGTACGTCTGGGTGGGCTATAAAAGGAGCCAGCTGCCACCACCACTCCGGGAGCCAGAGGTAGGAGGAGGGAGACAAAGCTTGCTGGAGAGGAATGGAGGAGATAAAGAAGAGAAAAGTATTGTTGTGTTTGTGCCGTGTTTGTGGGACTGTGTTGTGCCTGTGGGAATGGGGAAGGTGTTGCCCACAAGTAGAAGAAAAGAAACATCAAACATTTATTTGTTTCATAAGTATGCCTCTCATGTCTGTCTGTGTCGGGTTGAGCGCTCGTATAGCGCCTTTATCACAGTACCTAACAGAAAAAAGTGATCAGTATGATTTCGTCAGTCTGCCATCATGTTGCATTAACAAGAGCATGTGGGACTCCACCTATAATTGCAAATAAAGGACGGTCATGTCTGAAGCTAACATATGATGATGGCTCAAGACGTTTCCTTATTTAGTATTTTTCGCAACACAGCTCAAAATTATATATATGTATGATACAGTATCTGCCAAATAATATGAAGAGTACACAGCACATGTTTTGCCCTTATTGGGGATCGTCAGGTGTACGCTCTTTTGCATCTCCTTATGGGGATCGAACCTTGGATGACAGCACCTAAGGCAATGTCTCTGACACTGCACCACTGCAGCTGGTTTGCTTATTTGAATAGATGAAGATCAGAGTATTACATTCTTTTTTTTTTTTTAATCTGAATCACAATCTGATTATTAGGTGGTTACGTACCAGATAACACTTGTGGTTGGTCAGCCAGTTGGCATACATCCGCCACGTCCAGCTGGTTTGAGGTTTGATCCCCATAAGGGGATGCAAAAGTGCATACACCTGACGAGCCTCAATAAGGACGAAACACGTGTCATGTACCCTTTGTATTATTTGGCAGATTCTGTATCACATATCTATGAGCTTCTTCTTGCAACTGAGAGGATGTGGCGGATGTTTGCCGACTGGCTGACCAACCACAAGTGTTACTTAGTAGGTAACCACCTAATAATCAGATTTTGATTCAGACTTAAAAAAAAAAAGATATATAGTTACTACTAGCGTTAAGGAGGGTGAAGTGGTTTCTGATTCAATGAGAGTTCATTTATGCATACCAATCAAAGCTTGCTTCTTTAATGCTCATAAGGGCCTAAGTGTGTTCTTGAGCATAGGCAAGTAATCAGTTTGCAGATATTGAGTTCAAACTGAATGTTCCTTTAAAATCAGTTCATCTTTCTGCAGAGATGCCACTTTATATTTATTAATGCCTCTGATATCACAAGAAATTCAGAAAGCTAGCTGAACATCAGGTCTCCATACGATAGCAGACGGTACAGGCTACAGAAAGAGCCTATTTCAGCTCAACTTAAGTCTGTTGTCTTAGCAAAGAAGGTCTTGTGAACACTCAAAGTACAATGCTCAACTGGTCCTTTCATTAATTGTTTTGATGGTACAGATATTTGTACACTGATTCGCACACTTTAACTAAGCTATCACCTAGCTAACACATACAGTGGTGTGAAAAACTATTTGCCCCCTTCCTGATTTCTTATTCTTTTGCATGTTTGTCACACAAAATGTTTCTGATCATCAAACACATTTAACCATTAGTCAAATATAACACAAGTAAACACAAAATGCAGTTTTTAAATGATGGTGTTTATTATTTAGGGAGAAAAAAAATCCAAACCTACATGGCCCTGTGTGAAAAAGTAATTGCCCCCTTGTTAAAAAATAACCTAACTGTGGTGTATCACACCTGAGTTCAATTTCCGTAGCCACCCCCAGGCCTGATTACTGCCACACCTGTTTCAATCAAGAAATCACTTAAATAGGAGCTGCCTGACACAGAGAAGTAGACCAAAACTACCTCAAAAGTTAGACATCATGCCAAGATCCAAAGAAATTCAGGAACAAATGAGAACAGAAGTAATTGAGATCTATCAGTCTGGTAAAGGTTATAAAGCCATTTCTAAAGCTTTGGGACTCCAGCGAACCACAGTGAGAGCCATTATCCACAAATGGCAAAAACATGGAACAGTGGTGAACCCTCCCAGGAGTGGCCGGCCGACCAAAATTACCCCAAGAGCGCAGAGACGACTCATCCGAGAGGTCACAAAAGACCCCAGGACAACGTCTTAAAGAACTGCAGGCCTCACTTGCCTCAATTAAGGTCAGTGTTCACGACTCCACCATAAGAAAGAGACTGGGCAAAAACGGCCTGCATGGCAGATGTCCAAGACACAAACCACTGTTAAGCAAAAAGAACATTAGGGCTCGTCTCAATTTTGCTAAGAAACATCTCAATGATTGCCAAGACTTTTGGGAAAATACCTTGTGGACTGATGAGTCAAAAGTTGAACTTTTTGGAAGGCAAATGTCCCGTTACATCTGGTGTAAAAGGAACACAGCATTTCAGAAAAAAAACATCATACCAACAGTAAAATATGGTGGTGGTAGTGTGATGGTCTGGGGTTGTTTTGCTGCTTCAGGACCTGGAAGGCTTGCTGTGATAGATGGAACCATGAATTCTACTGTCTACCAAAAAATCCTGAAGGAGAATGTCCGGCCATCTGTTCGTCAACTCAAGCTGAAGCGATCTTGGGTGCTGCAACAGGACAATGACCCAAAACACACCAGCAAATCCATCTTTGAATGGCTGAAGAAAAACAAAATGAAGACTTTGGAGTGGCCTAGTCAAAGTCCTGACCTGAATCCAATTGAGATGCTATGGCATGACCTTAAAAAGGTGGTTCATGCTAGAAAACCCTCAAATAAAGCTGAATTACAACAATTTTGCAGAGATGAGTGGGCCAAAATTCCTCCAGAGCGCTGTAAAAGACTCATTGCAAGTTATCGCAAACGCTTGATTGCAGTTATTGCTGCTAAGGGTGGCCCAACCAGTTATTAGGTTCAGGGGGCAATTACTTTTTCACACAGGGCCATGTAGGTTTGGATTTTTTTTTCTCCCTAAATAATAAACACCATCATTTAAAAACTGCATTTTGTGTTTACTTGTGTTATATTTGACTAATGGTTAAATGTGTTTGATGATCAGAAACATTTTGTGTGACAAACATGCAAAAGAATAAGAAATCAGGAAGGGGGCAAATAGTTTTTCACACCACTGTACATGAATATAAAAGTGTGACAATCCCAGGTTAAATGGCATGTTTCATGGAAAAAGTTTATATGGTACAGAACTTAACATATTTTTTCACACTGTTTGCCGATATTTTACTTATTTTTAAACATTTCATTATAATGATTAAATTACATATGCATAAGGCATACCGTACTATATTTTATTCAAATCAGATGTTCTCTCTCCTACCCATCTAGAAAGTAGAGAAAAAAAAGACTTAATTTACTGTAATTACACAAAGATAATTATACATCCAGAAAGGTTGGCAGTGGTTAAATATACTGAATTAATTGAGGACAATATTAGCAAATGGATGCCAGATTCTAAAGAACTTTTGAAATGTTCCTCATGAAGTGATTTTTTTTTCTAACTGTAAGTAAAACCAGATATCTTTTCCCTTTCATCATAGTAGATTGTTCATTGAACAGTAGTACTCCATAAGGAGCAAGATGTGAAATATAGGGGCAGTCCCAGGTGGTTTGGGATCCCCAATTAACCTTTTTCGTCCCCTCAAATTCCACAAATATTCTTTTTAAATCCAAATGGAGTGAAATGAAAAAACAACATCATAAATAAACTCAGTAGCACAAAATAATAATAACCATAAATCTCTACATAGAGTCTCATTCCAATCATAAGAAAAAAAATTAAAAATGGAGCAAAATCACAAAATGATAAACCTCAAGAAGAACTGAGAAGGTGGAGGATATTATACAATAGGAACAACATTCAGGCTCTAGTGCTTGCCTTGCTCTCAGCGGTGTTAAACAAATGTCACCCTGGACAGCAGAAAGTGCCAGAGATTACTCATCTCATAGCATGGACAGTGTTCATGTGCTAGCAGAATACTGCTTTACTCTTGAAATGGCATACCATTGGTTTTCCATCTGGTGAAAGCCAGTGTCTAGCTCGTATTTGCATACATCCCACAGATTCCTAACAGGCCTTTTTTGAGTGAAGGCCCTATCACATTAGATGATGTTTCAAGGGATTTTCAGTCATAGCCTTTATTTAAATAATCTTAGCAAGTAGGAGGCAGTTGGCAGCGCACTCCCATGAAGACCAATTGTCTATACAGACATATCCAGCAACTCAATTCAAATAGTCCGCGATTCACTCCTCAAACAGGTTTGATTTTGGTGCGGGCTCTGTGCATCTCAGCTGACAATCAATGAGTTCCCATCTAGAAATATGTAACGGGCTAGAATTCAATGTTTTAAAGAAAATGACATTTCTGTGTGTTGCTTAGTATAATGGGCAATAAACCAGAGTTTTAAAGAAAAGGCAAAATATCTGGAATATTCTGCTACAGATTATTGTTGATGGCTATCTACAGGACATAAATATTTACCTGTCTTGCTAAAGAGTCACCTGCTTTGAATAGTCAGACTGCTTTGATTAGTATCTCATCTACACACAATGTGGTGATGCCAAACTGCCTGCTTCCTTTGAAAATTAACAAGTTCGGTGGACATTGGTTTCTATTCAGGTACTTTTTGATAGCTGATCACAATACTAGTGTTGAACCAAAGTAAATGTGTTTGCACTATTTGTTCTGCAGAGGAAATTGGCATGCACCATTGTTTCACTGATTGTCATGTTGATCTATGCAGAGATTGAAGCATTTATATATTTCTGGGTAAATGATCTTAAAAGAGAACAGAGAAGTATGGTCTGAGACTCATGACTGCTGCCTGCTTCTTTTATGCTCTTTCACCATATCGCTGTGTCTACACCCTGTAGCAACAGTAGCTTGCACCTGGCTCACGTTCCCCTAGGCCTGAGGCTGATAACAAATACAATGCATATTGTAGGAGGAGAATGGGTATCCTGGCCGGAGCAGAGGACATACTATTAACTGGACGGGAGGCCAGCGTGACAACACAAACAAATTGGCTGGCGGGACAAAGAAATAAAATTGTACCCTGCTGGGATGAGATAATGAATGGACTGGGAAGAGCCGAGGATCGGGAATGGTTCCAACCCCCACACACTAGGTGGCAGTGGTCCTCATATGGTAACCGAATTGTAGTCCTGTCGGGGTCCCTGGGGATCAATAAAGGGAGCTGTTGGGGAAGGACCTACCTACCTTTTCCCAGAAGACATTGCATTGCACTGGACGAATTTCTGGATCTGACATAAAAGGAGTCTACTGCCTCACTTCAGGGAGTCAGAGTCGGGAGGCAGCAGACAAAACTCCTCAGAGGGTGGAAGGAGAAGGATTTATTGATTTATCATTGATTTGTATGGTTACTATGGCTGAATGCTGGAAGAGGTTTGGGAAGCAGTGCTTGAAGAGAATAAAAGACCATTATTTTATTTATATATTGTGTGGATTATTACTATGTCTGTGGTTTTGGGCTTCCTGATGCCCCCTTGTGGTCACAATATAATATAATGACAAGGAATAAGTACCATGGGTGTTTTGGAGCTCACAAACATATGACAAGCAAGTCTGATGTCTCATTTTGTATATATCACGACAAAATGGAAAAAAGAAAAAAAGGCCAGAAATTGCAGCTGAATAAGGCATACCTGTTAACCTTTCATACAACAACGACCTTGTTAGTTGTGTTATTGGCTGTCACAAAATAGGGAAGCATGACTGTGTTGGAAGGTCCATATGCAGTCAATAAATATAACATGTCCAATGAAACTGACATGGTCTGGTGTGAGATCAGCAGCTGCAGTTGGCACGTCCGGCATTTCCAGCAAGACTTTGTGTAATGTGACACAGGCTTAAGCTGCTTCTTTTTGTACCTGAAGTTAAGGCAGTAATAATTTTGCCATAACCAGTGCTAATACTATGGTCCATCAGCAAAGGAGGCAGTTGCTTTGGTAGAACAGTCTGCCGCTGCATTGTCCAAATAAATAGTATCTGAAGGAGACGTTTATGCTACACACTTCACACCAGCAACAAAGCAGTTAAAATTTAGAAATCAAGGTTACGTGCTTTATAGTAGTCAAAGGAGGCTCTGATCGGGGCTCTCAAGAGTCTGAGTGAGGAGTCTGAGTGTCTGGACTTGCCAGTGTCCTGGATAAAAACCAAGAGCCAGGCCTTTAATGACCTCTTGGGCAGAGCCATCAGCAGTGTGTCTGTTTGCGGAGAGAGTGTCGACCTTGTTGAGAGGTTTACTTACCTCGGCAGTGATATTCATGTTTCTGGTGACTCTTCCTATGAAGTTAGTAGATGGATTGGGAGAGTATGGGGGGTCATTAGGTCCCTGGAAAGGGGTGTGTGGCGCTCCTGATATCTATGCGAAAGGATAAAGGTCCAAGTCTTTAGAGTCCAGGGGTTTCCTGTCTTGCTATATGGTTGCCAGACGTGTTGGCTATCCAGTGACCTGAGACAAAGGCTGGACTCCTTTGGTACTGTGTCTCTTCATAGAATCCTTGGGTACCTCTGGTTTGACTTTGTGTTGAATGAGAAGTTGCTCATGAAGTTCCAAATGAGGCACATTACTTGCATTGTGAGAGAGCCTCAATTACGGTATTGAGGCCATGTGGCGAGATTCCCTGAGGGTGATCAGGCTCACAGGATCCTAATTGCTGAGGTCCTGAGTGGCTGGACCAGGACATGGGGATGCCCACGTAACACCTGGCTGCAGCAGATAGAGGGTCATTTCTGGAGTGTGGGACTGGACCACATGTCTACCTGGTGGGTTGCCAACCAGGATCCTGAGCTGTTTCGTTGTGTGGTGGGTGCGGCAACGCGCTGTACCAGTGCATGCTCCCCAACTTGACCTGACCTAACCTGTAGAAGCCAAAAATCTTGTCTCTTTCCTTTCTAAGCCAAAATCATGTATTCCTTGAATCTGCAGTAATATTTGTTTATCCTTTGCCAAAATTCATGTTAAAGCAAAAAGCTTTTCAGCCTAGGCTGAACAGGATGAGTAAAGGGCAACACTCTCAACAGCAGAGTGGCCATCATAAACCACATATCACGACACCCTAGTGCCTGCGAACACGTGAAAGAACAATCCATCCACAGACAAAGACAGATCTGAATTCAATAGTGGCATTTCACAAAAGTCTAGGCATGACAAGGTTCCGAGCAATTTGCAGGAATTCATGAGTCTCATCCTCTTCTTTTTTGAAGGAAGAAATGAGGACGGTTTCAAAACACTAGGGTACTGAACTGATAAGCTATTTTGAATTTATTCACAGACAGCACACACTAAAGCAGCCTGCCTTGCCAATATGTACTGAGATGTTGGCGTGGGATTCAAAATCACAGGTCATCTGATGGGTCAGATCATATGTCCACTTTGAGTAAAACTTATATTCTGGTGATTAAATGTAATGCGACAAAGGATCTGTGCGCAGCAATGTGCACAACATTGGCTTTGAAGTCACACACATTTTGGGCAGATGTGTCACTACGCTAAGGCTGTGCAGCCTGAAATCATTCTTTGAGCATGACTTCTCAAATAACTTTTATTAATCGCCTATTGATTCTTTTGTAATGACAGTCTAAGTACATCAATCAGATTTATGCAAATTGTTACTGAAAGTGACACAAATCATTATCGATAACGCCACTAGCAGACGTGCAAAATTTTGGCACCTGGTGTAGTACTAGCTCCTTGCCTGGGGTTACATCTTGGGATAAGCTCCAGCCCAAGAGGAGTTGTCTCTTGGATTGCAAAGATTAGAAAATGTTATGCGATGTGAGGTTGCAATGAGTAGTGAGGGCCGGCAAGGACTCAAACTTAACTTCAGCAAACATTCTTGCGTCTAAAGCTCATGTATTTGGCTTGAAATGTCTTGGCAAACTGCCAGTGATGACTAGTCTCATCAGACAAGGTAAAATTCTGAAGCTCTGCTTTTGTCTAGTTAGTGTATTAGTACTCTAATGTCGTGAGCCACAGTACCGATCACAAGCCATTTGGTAATGATTGTCTACAAATTGATACCTGGGCCCAGTGCCCTAAGTGTTACCATGGAAACAAAACAGTGGAGTCAACGAAAACACCACTCTTTCTTTCTTTACTTCTTACAAGCTAACGTCATTATTTCTAACTCATCTTGTATTTTAATTTTTAAAAATTCTGAAGAACAATTAAACCTATTGGTAAATTTCACACGGGACCCTTATTTATTCTTACATGAGGCTAAACAACTAAATCTGTGTTGATTAACAAGCAGCTTTGTTTCACAAAATCATTCTCTTCTTATACAGAGATCGTATGTGTGCGCCTCCATCTCACCTTCTGATTTCCCCAGCCTGATTTAAACTTACTTGCCTTGCAGTTTTTTTTATGAAGCACTGCAATGAGATGGAACAGAGAGAAGCAGGCAGATAGCCAAGCGAGTGTCAGGGGAACACTGATCTTATTTACAAAATCTGAAAATTTCAAATGCAAGTTGACTGTTTCCCTGGGTGAGGATTTTGCCATCAGGCTGTTTTATTGCAAGTTAATTTATTCAATTGCTGCAAAAAAGTGTATTCTTGTTTTTATTTTTTTATTTTTTAAGTTTAAATGAGGAAAATAGAGCTCTGTGTGCTTTCTGTTTGGAACCCAATATTCACAAATTAATTCTAATCTAAACTGTGTATATAAATTCCATTTTTAATGCTGTGCTTTGTGATAGGTGTTCTATAAAATAAAAGTTAATCAGTTAAATGCATAATTCATTGGTGTAATTGCATTTTTCATAATTTGAAACTCTCTGCTTTAATCCTGGTATTAGAATGTGCACTTATTGCACTTAAATAATCTGTTTATTGATGCTTTGTATGTGTTACTAAAACCAAAAGAAGCCTTTGTTAATGTCTTGTTTTATAACAGAAGGTGAATATGTAACCAGAATTGAAAAATAACTATTGATGATGCAAAGGGATACCAAGAAAAAAGATAAAGAGTTGGGGAACCTCATACAATGTGACAGGTTTTGTGGAAATAAACACGCAGTTAGTTGCGGAGATGTCTTTACGGACACGAGTCCAAAACAGAACTGAACTAGGTAGCTCCTAGAAATTTGATTCTGTTCATCTGGACAAAGTTTTTAAGTGGGAGAAATATTTCGAGACTTATCCAAGTCAATTGAGACTGAGGAAGAGACTTGGATAAGTCTCGAAATATTTCTCCCACTTAAAAACTTTGTCCAGATGAACAGAATCAAATTTCTAGGATTTCCTTACCTGGATTATTGAGCATGCATCGAGAGAACTAGGTAGCTCTTTTACCGGGTTTTGAAGAAAGCCAGTAGGAGGGGACAGGTCCAGGAGGTTGGACATTAGAGATGACGTCAGTGATGGGTGGGATGCCAATCACCCAGTCTGCAGAAGGAAAAAGAGAGAAAGGATCAAAAAACAGTGCCAATCCTTAGCCTGGCGAGTAACTACTGTATATTCATGAGAGCCCTTAAGCTGCCTCCCATGCACGCACGCATGACAATAATTGTGATTTGGTAGACTAAATGTGTTAGAATACATGCAACTGATGTAAGGAGAGTTCTTTCAGTCAGGAATCTTGGTTGATTAAAGTAGGAATGACCCATCACTTTCAGGCAGAGGCCATGAATGATTTGAGCAGTTGCACTGTGCAGAGATAGCTTCATGAGCATGGGAAAAGGTGCCAAGCTGCTCTTCCTGGTCTAACATACTTACAGTAAAAACTGGTAAATGACTAAATGCTTGGCGGGCTGTCTTTGTAGTTGTTTTAATTTTGTAATTTCGCATAGACCAGGTGATAAATAGGGTAAAATAAATAGCCCCTCTTCTCAGTGTGATCATAGTGAATTTCAGAGACCATAATTCCACCAGAAAAAAATTGTAGCATCACCCAGTAAGTGCTCATAATAAAGAGAAAAAAAAAATAAAGACCAAGGACCTCATGTAAAACGCCGTGCATAGAATTCACACTTAAACATGGTGTACGGACAAAAGTGGAAATGTGCGTGCGCACAACAAAATCCAGATGCATAAGTCTGTGCGTATGCCAAGTCACAAAGTCCCTTCCTTTCAAAGATCCTAGAGTACAGAGGGAAAAGGATCTCTCACTCAATATTTCAGAAAAGGAGTGGAAGGCATCCATGCACAGAATTCACTCTAGCTCCATATGTGCAAAGCATACAATTATTCAACATCTGTCTCGTTTAAAATGGTACAAAATGTTTCGAGGGCAAGATCCATCCTGCAAACATTGCAATCGAGCTTGGGCCTCATTGAGCCATTTCTTTTGGGCCTGCACCAAATTAACCTCATTCTGGATAAAATTCCTTAAATGCCTATCAGACATCCTTGGTGTCACAATCCCTTCTAATCCACTAACAGCTGTGTTTGGTGTACTTCCAGATGGGCTTAAAGTGGAGAAGGACAAAGAAACAAACACCATCCAACCTCTGCTAATTAGGGACAAGTTGACAGAGATGGGAGTAGATTCATACCTGGTGGCATGGATCATGGACTATCTTACAGACAGACCTCAGTATGTGCATCTCGGGAACTACAGGTCTGACATTGTGGTCAGCAGCACAGGAGTGCCGCAGGGGACTGTACTTTCTCTGGTCCTGTTCAGCCTATATACATCGGACTTCTAATACAACTCGGAGTCCTGCCACATGCAAAAGTTCGCTGATGACACTGCTATCGTGGGCTGCATTAGGAGTGGGCAGGAGGAGGAGTATAGGAACCTAATCAAGGACTTTGTTAAATGGTGCGACTCAAACCCCCTACAACTGAACACCAGCAAAACCAAGGAGCTGGTGGTGGATTTTAGGAGGACCAGGCTTTTCATGGACCCCGTGATCATCTACAAAGGTAGGACTGTGTGCAGAAGGTGCAGACCTATAAATACCTGGGAGTGCAGCTGGATGATAAATTGGACTGGACTAACAATATTGATGCTCTGTACAAGAGAGGACAGAGCCGACTATACTTCCTTAGAAGGCTGGCGTCCTTCAACATCTGCAATAAGATGCTGCAGATGTTCTATCAGATGGCTGTGGCGAGCGCCTTCTTCTACGCGGTGGTGTGCTGGGGAGGCAGCATAAAGAAGAGGGACGCCTCATGCCTAGACAAACTGGTGAGGAAGGCAGGCTTTATTGTAGGCATAGAGCTGGACAGTTTGACATCTGTGGCGAAGCGACGGGCGCTGAGCAGGCTCCCGTCAATCATGGAGAATCCACTGCATCCACTAAACAGTATCATCTCCAGACAGAGGAGCAACTTCAGCAACAGACTGCTGTCACTGTCCTGCTCCACTGACAGAATGAGGAGATCATTCCTCCCCCACACTATGTGACTCTTCAATTCCACTCGGGGGGGGGGGGGGGGGGGGTGTAAACGTTAACATTATACAAAGTCATTGTCTGTTATACCTGCATTTTTATTACTCTTTAATTTAATATTGTTTTTTATCAGTATGCTGCTGGAGTATGTGAATTTCCCCTTGGGATTAATAAAGTATCTATCTATCTATCTATCTATCTATCTATCTATCTATCTATCTATCTATCTATCTATCTATCTATCTATCTATCTATCTATCTATCTATCTATCTATCTATCTATCTATCTATCTATCTATCTATCTATCTATCTATCTTTAAAATGTTTTTATATATTATAGAAATGCTGTCCTCAGGACTGATCAATATCTCCTCCGGAATAGAAATAGGTGGGAGGTGAGGAAAATTGGGCAGATTTCTGCTTTGGAAATAGTGGAAAAATTCTGTTGATTGGAAATTAAATTGTGAGTGTAATTGTTCCTAGGGTGCAAAGACATTATCTATGTACTAATCTCTAAGTGATTTAATCCCATACATTTCCCAAACATTAAAAACTGTATGTCTGAGAGGGTGGAAAGGGTGGTTATCATGTAGAGGTGCCACAGATAAAAGCTCCTCTATCTTGAAGTACTTCCTACATTGGTTCCATATTCTAAGTGAATGAAGGACAATTGGGTTGTTAGCATATTGATAACAAATTGTATTTACTGGAACACAAAGCAAGGAATATAAAGATGTACTGCAGGATTTAAATTCACAAATTCTATTTGTGTCAAAGTCCAGGTTTTTATAGCTTGTACATTTGCCACTCAGTAATAAAACTGAAAGTTAGGTAGTGCCATGCCACCTTCTGCTTTAGATCATTGTAGGGTTGCCCCTTTGGATGCGTGGATGTTTTGAATTCCAGATAAATGAGGTTATGATTGAATTTAATTTCTTATATGGGGATGCTTTGAAATAGAAAACAAAGCTTAGGAAGGATATTCATCTTGACAGTGTTGATTCTCCCTGCTAAAGTGAGATGGAGGGTAGACCATCTATGCATATCTTTCTTGCACAAGTTTAAGAACTTAATATATTAAAGTCCTGAATATCCTATAAGCACAGTGTATGTCCTATATACAGTAGCTTAAAAATTTCCCCTCCTTCTCTTAGCTACATCATAAATCAATTCCAAACCGCTTAGTTCATACCAAACAAGACTTAGGTCATGTCTGGTGACTTTTTGGTGACCCTTATTTAGCAAACATTATCAGGTCTATTGCTTACAGATATCATTAATTTTCTTACCAGTAAAAGTCAATCTTTAAACTCCAAGATACTCCTTTAAAAAACAGGACATAAATCTGAACACATTCACATAACACTAATGACCGCATGTGGAAATATTTTGTTGGTATGCTATAATTAATAAGCACTGTGACAGATAAGGGGCGCTGTCGTCCTCTTGAACCTTCAGATCAGATGCCAGACACCAGGTAAAAGTCCAATGAATTATTTTATTTGGACAAATACCTGCACAAAGCAACTCCACCTCCACTATCCAATAATAAATCAATAATCCAATACAGTAATCCCTCCTCCATCGCGGGGGTTGCGTTCCAGAGCCACCCGCGAAATAAGAAAATCCGCGAAGTAGAAACCATATGTTTATATGGTTATTTTTATACTGTCATGCTTGGGTCACAGATTTGCGCAGAAACACAGGAGGTTGTAGAGAGACAGGAACGTTATTCAAACACTGCAAACAAACATTTGTCTCTTTTTCAAAAGTTTAAACTGTGCTCCATGACAAGACTGAGATGACAGTTCCATCTCACAATTAAAAGAATGCAAACATATCTTCCTCTTCAAAGGAGTGCGTGTCAGGAGCACAGAATGTCACATAGATAGAGAAAACAATCTCTAGCAAACAAATCAATAGGGCTGTTTGGCTTTTAAGTATGCGAAGCACCGCGGCACAAAGCTATTGAAGGCGGCAGCTCACACCCCCTCCGTCAGGAGCAGGGAGAGAGAGAGAGAGAGAGATAGAGAGAGACAGAGTTTGTTTTTCAGTCAAAAATCAATACGTGCCCTTCGAGCTTTTAAGTATGCGAAGCACCGTGCAACATGTCGTTTCAGGAAGCAGCTGCACAAAAGATAGCAACGTGAAGATAATCTTTCAGCATTTTTGGACGAACGTCCGTATCGTCTAGGTGTGCGAACAGCCCCCCTGCTCAATCCCCCTACGTCAGGATCAGAGAAAGTCAGCGCAAGAGAGACAGAGAAAAGTAAGTTGGGTAGCTTCTCAGCCATCTGCCAATAGCGTCCCTTGTATGAAATCAACTGGGCAAACCAACTGAGAAAGCATGTACCAGAAATTAAAAGACCCATTGTCCGCAGAAATCCGCGAACAAGCAAAAAATCTGCGATATATATTTAAATATGCTTACATATAAAATCCGCGATGGAGTGAAGCCGCGAAAGGCGAAGCGCGATATAGCGAGGGATCACTGTAATCACAATACAATTCACAATAACAATGATCCTCCACAACCCCCAGCAGTTCAGTCACCCTTCCTCCCAACTCAGCTCACTGCTGGGATCTCCCACAGTCCTTTTATAGTCCTTGACCTGGAAGTGTTTTCTCCCTCTGTCAATGTGACTTTGCAACACTTCTGAGTTGGATGAAAACTCCTTTATCTTCAACCCGGAAGTACATCATTTCTTCTGTCCTCGTGACTGGGACGTACTTCCGGGCTGTAGGGAAAATATTCCTTGAGCCTCCCTCCTCTGGCGGCCCCCATGGTATCCAGCAGGGCTGTGAATAAAGACTCCATTGTCCATAATTCCCTGTTGGCATTCGGGGCACCTCCATGCTGCAGGGAGGGCTCCATCTGGCGGCCTGGGGGTATTGGCCGGGATGAATGGCCAGCCATATACCACAGCACCTATAAAGATACAGATTTGGTTTAAATAGAAAAAAAATAAAGTTCAGTTTGCAGCCGAGTGTGAAGCGGCTGGGATGGGAATCAGCACCTCCAAATCCGTGACCATGATTCTCAATCAGAAAAGGGTGGAGTGCCCTCTCAGGATTGGGAGTGAGATCCTGCTGCAAGTGGAGGAGTTCAAGTATCTCGGGGTCTTGTTCACGAGTGAGGGAAGAATAGAGCGGGAGATCGACAGGTGGATCACCTATGGTCATGAGCTATGGGTAGTGACTGAAAGAATGCGATTGTGATGCAAGCTCGAGCATTTACAATTCACAGACTGGAAGAAATTGTGGGTGGGATTTTAGGAAGAAACCCTGTGAGCGAAACCTTTTCTGCAGTGGATCTTGCTGCAGTTTACTACAAACTTCTAAACACACCATCCCTAGATGTGTGTTCTGGTCCTGTAAGCTGATGCTATTCAACATGCAACATGTGTCCAATCTCCAACGCATTGATAAGTGAAATGAACTTCCTAGAGTTTCCAGATAGAAAATTAGAAATACGGGACACTCTTAAAATCTCTCTCTATATTACTATATATATAAATTTATACATGCCCCCTACACACCCAGACCAATATATTATATAAAAGAAGAGAGACATAAGTTAAAAACATAAAGCAAGGAATTTAATGGGTTATGAGGAAAACAAAAGTAAAATCATTTGAAAATTATTTAATACAAGCTAAAAAAAATTCTGTAAAAGTGAAATAATTTGAAAATATTTATTTAATACAGACAATAGAGAAATATTATTATTATTTAATACAGGCAGTTAGAAAAAAGTGGGCTATGGCAAGTAGTAACAGCACACTTTGTTGACAGTCACTGTATGTTACAATGCTGATACAGAACTGCACAGCAGTGCGGCTGGAGAGCAAAACAGTAAAACGCCGTCCTCAGCCAACCAGAGCAGCTGAACAAGTTGTAAACTGGCAGCAAACACAAGTTTCCTCGTTACATTTGGGTTATTTTCATCAAGAGAATCTGAGAAAAGAAAGTATAATTACTTATAAAGTTACAAGTACTGTAAGAAGGTAGTAAAAATATATTTTTATTATGAAATTTGAGAATGAACTAAACACGGGTCATTTGGGTATCCCTGAAAGGTCAGTACGGGACAGGGGACAAAATTATTATATGTCCCGTATATAAGGGATGTCTGGCAACCCTAGAACTACCTTACCTTAAAACTTCTTTCTTCCTTACCTGAAAAATCTTATGAGATTTTATTAAACTGTGTGCCAAATTTCAATTATATTTTTAAAGTGTTTCAGGTTAAAGCTTTAGATATTTCAAGAATACAATTTGTGCATTATTTACAACTAAATAATAAAGTAATTGAACAGAGTATCAGAACTGCTATTTAAAAAGCAGTGAAGGTTTAGAATTTTCATTGAAACAATTATGTTTAGGAATAGAGATGGCTGCCTTGAGTTCAAACTCCACATCCACTTGTTTCCTGGATACTCCTCCAGTTGCTTTCTCATATCCCAAACATGTGTGTTTTACACTATTTGGAAACTCCCAAATCCCCTTCTTATGAAGGTGTGTACATCAGTGGGCTCTGCAGCTGACAGGAGACCTGACCAATGTTTATTCCTAATGCTGCCATTGAGAGACACTGTCAGTCTGATCTTGAAATGAATGGATTCAGTTTTAGAAGGTCATGCAATAATCATAGAAAATATTACCTGAAGATGTTTGGATTATCACTAACATTCTTTTGTGAACCTATGGTTCAAATGAAAATAAACAGCCATCATTTTTTTCCTCAGAATGAAATTTAGGAAAACTAGCAGCACAAAAGTGATTGCTACTTTATTAGGTTTGACCTTTTGTTGTCATATAGAATAAAATATTTACCATGAATTTTGAGAAGTGTCTAAGAAAGAAGTATCCATCACCAAATGAGCTGACATAAATACTAATGGGCAGGGAGTATGAGAACTGAGTGCATCTACAGGCAGACATGGCAGTGCGGATGTGCTGACGCTACTGATTACAATCTCAAGTACGATATGTGGAGCTGCTAAAGTCACTTCCTTTATTTTTGGAAATAGGGTTTATTTTTGTAATGTATCTTTGCAATCTGTATGATAATGGGCTCCTCGCAGTATCCAACATAAATCTTGATTGACGCTTAAAGAAAAAAATGCACAAAATATTTTAAAGTAATGAAAGATAAAGATTTCAACATGACACCAAGAGTAGAAGTATAAACATAAATCGGAAAAAAAGAAGCACAGTAAAATGAAAAACATGAAACAGCTTGTTAGTGAATTAAAATGAACAAGCTATTTTCAGTGTATTTTATTTACTAAATATTTCTTTCTGCATGTATGTTTGTTTTTCTTGAGACACAGAACAAAAGCAACAAGAATTTGATCAAAAGAACAGCTACTTAAATACAAAACTGTTGACCAAGTAAGCTGTTAAATATTACAAACAATATACTTGGGGTATCCATCCATTTTCCAACCCGCTGAATCCAAACACAGGGTCACGGGGGTCTGCTGGAGCCAATCCCAGCCAACACAGGGCACAAGGTAGGAACCAATTGTGGGCAGGGTGCCAGCCCATCGCAGTACTTGGGGTATCTGTACTATGAATGAAAGAAACTATACTAAGCCTCACTGCAACTGTGGAATTAACTGGGTGACATATATATTATTTTGCTTGTGTCTTCACTGTTATGTGTGAAAACATTGTGTTCAGTGAGATTTAGTGCTTCTAAAAAAGGATTCACCTGCTGGGAAGTTTTCACATTTTATTGTTATCCAATATTGAATCACAGTGGATTTAATTTGAATTTGTTTGACATTGATTTGAGAGAAAGATTCTTTAATGTCAAAGAAAAAACAGATCCCTGCAAAGTGGTCTAAATGAATTATAACCATAAAGCACAAAATAACTGGTCACATACTGTAAGCATTCACCCACTTCAAGTCAGTATTTAGTAGATGCACCTTTGGCAGCCATGACAGCCTTGAGTCTGTGTGCACAGGTCTTTATTTACCCCTTTAGTACGAAACACATAAATCATCACTGGTGCAGCCAGTTAGTTTTACAAGCCACAGAAGTAGTTCAGTGGAGATCACCTGTCCGAAGTTCTCAATTGACTGTCATCTAAATACACCTTATCTGTAAAGTTAAGCTTGTGGTGCGTCAGTATTACTGTCAGAGGGGGACACTTTTACATTTTTTTTGTGCACTGGGTGGTTCCATTAGGCACCCACTGTTGGGACTGGGGGGGTGAGAAGTTAAAAGGCTATCTGTACTTAGTAATGGTATTTGCTGTCCTGCAAGGGAATCACTGCTTTGAAGTTTGGCCTTAGAAGAATGTCTGTATTTACCTGGCTTGGAAATATTGGTTTCTAATCAGCATGTCTGTACTTATTAATGTTTGGTAACCATACATTTTGTTAACTTGTGTTTTTATTAATTGTTAAACCCAGGCAATTTAGATGTGCCATTGATTAAACTGTTTGTCCAGGACTGACAACAGAGGGGTGAAGTAAATATAAACTGCTGGCCAGCAGAAGGCAGGAGGGAGAGTCCACAGGAAACGCTGCCAAGACACTTGAACAGGGCACAGGGGCTCGCAGGCAGACAAGGGTACCTGGCTGGCACGACGTGAGGCACAAGGATGGCAACATTTACTTCCAGGGAGGAAGAGACAGCTCCACAAAGAGACGCCGGATGTGGGTCCAGCGAAAGAGGGAAGCCACATGAGAGGACCAAGCGAAGCTGACAGATGAGAAATGAGGCGTGCCTAGGTCCCAGCCACACAAGGAGCCCAGGGTGGAAGAAAAAGGAACAACGAAGAGACGCTGACAGGGAGTCAACAATTTGTCACAACTTCTGCCGGGGAACAGAGTGCATCCATGAACAATTAAGTGTTGGGGTAACACAGTGCCCAAACTGGACTCTGCACCACTAAAGGTTGTATCCTCCAATTCTTGTTTTTACGGACTTTGAGTGTGGACTGTGTATTTTCCTTTTAAAAAAAAGGAAATTAATTCCTGATATGTTTATGTTCTGTTATGTTCATTTATCTTTTTAATGTACCTTATATTGTCTTGTACAATAGAACTTACTGTTGCCTTTTTCTGAAATTACTGTTGTGTCTGTCATTGTGTGTTTACTCACCGTCCAATTTAAAGAAACCTGTGTGCTATTATTGGTAAATTTCAGGAGTTCCCAATCTCTTAATAAAACTGGGTGGTGTAGTCGGATATTTTAATGGTGTCTAAGTTAGATTACCTATAAGTGTGACCAGACACCTGTGACATTACAGCCTAACCTACATAATGAAGACCAAAGAACACTCCAAACAACCACATGAAAAGGGGATTGAAAAGCACAGGTCAGAGGATGGAGACAAGAAAAATGTCCACGTCACAGAGTATCAAATGGTGTCCAATTTAATCAGTAATTAAGAAATGGAAAGAGTATGATACATCTGTAAATCTGTGTAGAGCAGGCCATTCACAAAAACTGAGCGACCGTCCAAAAAAGAAGACTAATGAGGAAGGCCACCAAAAAACCTATGAAGACTCTGAAAAAGTTATAAGCTCCAGTGGCTGAGAATGGAGAAACTGTGCAGACAACAACTGTTGCCCGGGTTCTTCACCAGTCGCAGCTTAATAATTGATAACCAAAGAGAGAGCCATTGATAAAAAAAATGTACATGACATCTCAGCTAGAGTTTGCCAGAACACATATGGGCAACTGGAAGAAGGTTCTATGGTCTGGTGAAACCAAATTTAAGCTTTTTGGTCATCAGACTAAACACCACAGTTAAACACTGTGCATTATCAAAAACTCACTATCCCCACCATAAAGCATTGTGGCCGAGGCATCATACCGTGGGGATGGTTCTCTGCAGCAGGCCCTGGAGGGCTTGTGATAGTAGAGGGTAAAGTGAATGCTGCAAAATACAGAGAAATCCTGGAGGAATATCTAAAGCAGTCTGCATGAAACCTGCAACTTGGAAGAATAATTTGTTGTCCAACAAGACAGCAACCCCAAACATAAAGTTAAAGATGCATAGGAACTGCTTAAACAGAACGACAGAAGAGGATGCACAGCACCCAACGTTTCCCTGCATTTCTAAATGAATAAATAAAGTAAGTTAACTTTGTGGTCTCATTGGAAATGCCAAACATGCCATACCTGAATATGGTTGGACTGCTGCAACATGCAGTATAGACCACGACACTTCTCTAAACACTGTTTACTGCTATTATGCAGTGTAGTGATGCAGTAGTCAAAATGACAGGGAAATATATAACTTAATCATTAAGGTGACAGTCCTGAGTTTTTGAACTGATAACAGCAATTTTAGCTTTCTATTTTCTCTTAGAATCAAATCTTTTTTCAATTTCTTTTGGTCTCAACCAGTGTTTCTAACGTTATTTTATGTCTCAGTCTAATATATGGGGAGAAATGGGACACTGCAACCTCAAACGTTTAAAATTCACAAACCAAAGGGAAATTGTGGGCGGGTTTTTAGGAAGAAACCCAAGGGGGTGGAGCCTTTTCAACAGTAGATCTCGCTGCTGTTTACTACAAACGTTTAAGTGAGTTGTCCCCACTTTTCATTCAAAAATCACATTTGGCCCTGTGAGCTGGTGTTATTCAGCATGCAACATGTCTCCACTGTCCAACACATTGATTAGTGAAGAAAACTACTTTACCTTAAAACTTCTGTCGTCCTTACCAGAATAATCTTATGAGATTTTATTAAAGTATGTGCCAAATTTCAATTACATTTTTCAACATTCTTAAAAACTACAATGATAATGTCATGGAGTCAGAGTGCAGATTTTAATCCAACTGCGAATTTGTGGCTGGACTTGAAAATATCCTCATGACACCTGACAGAGCCTGAGTGGTTTTGCAAATAGGATTGGGAGAAATTGCAGCATCCAGATGTGCAAAGCTGATGGAGACCTGCGTACGCAGACTCAAGGCTGTCACGGCTGTCAAAGGTGCATCTACTAAATGCTGATGGCAAGAGGGTGAATAATTATGTGATCAATTATTTTGTGTTTTATATATGTAATTAATTTAGACCACTTTGATATTAAAGAGTTCTTTTTTGTTGATCAGTGCCAAAAATAAAAATTAAATTCACTGTGATTTAAGGTTGAAAAACAAAAAATATAAAAAAAAGCATGAAAACTTCCTTTGGGGACGTTTTTGCGGATGTTCTCCCCGTGTCTGTGTGGGTTTCCTCCAGGTTCTCTGGTTTCCTCCCACAGTCCAAAGACATGCAGCTTAGGTGTATTGGCGATCCTAAATTGACCCTAGTGTGTGCTTGGTGTGTGTTTGGTGTGTGTGTATGTGCCCTGTGGTGGGCTGGCACCCTGCACGGGATTTGTTCCTGCCTTGCGCCCTGTGTTGGCTGGGATTGGCTCCAGCAGACCCCCGTGACCCTGTGCTAGGATATAGCGGGTTGGACAATGACTGACTGACTGGCTAAACTGTGTCACATTGAAGCATGCTGTTTTAACATATTTCAAAAAACACATGGAAGTACTTTTAGATTTTTAAGTTAAATACCTTTTCTAATTTGGGAATAAACAAGTAAGTTTCTTTAGTTAGACTCGTATCCCCGTGATTGTAAAGTGCTTTTGTTATTTCCTCCTTTTGGTGACCAGCTTGTTCTGAACTTGTGGAGCAGGCCAGCATTTCAGTATTATCCGTGATGCTGTTTGTTAATGCACACAGGTAACACTTTAACCCAGTTACGTAATTTAACTTTTGTGTTACTATTTGTTTACTGTCTTTTTTTATGTACATAGAGTTCTTGCCCTGACAAAGGTGGTTGCCCCCAAAATGTGTAGGCAGCTGGCTGTTATGTTTTACTTTTAATCTGTGAGACACTGCATCATTGTCTTCTTGATGCGCGCCATTATGAATAAAATTTCATAACACTGAAACTGCCATTTCAAGGTTTTGTATCCACTGTATTTTATTCTTAAGTCAAAGATCTGTAATTACTTTGACTTTCTGTATCAGCCTTGTATTAGCTTTCTGTTGTAATTTTTAAAAATTATGTGTTTAATGTTATTGTACTGTATTTGAATAGTTGTTCTGTTAATTATATTATTTTTGTGTTCATAAGAATTACTTATAAACACTTTGAAAAGACTTTACTTTGTGTCCAGCACCTCCTGATTCACCAGTACAAGAAAACCTCCACATATGATATACCGTTTAACTCATCTTGATGTGTAGTTATGTAATACATCAGGCTTTTTGGGTTTCCCCCATATTTTTGGTCCTCTAGAACCGAAAGGCCCTAATTTTAAGCCATTTTGGACCAACTTTTTTGCAGGAAATTACAAAGAGTAAACCGATAGGTTGCTTCATTCAAAAATTATCCAAAGGCCTTGAAGTTGTGATGTGACAACAACTGGACCCAGGGGTTCACACCCTAATGGGATACAAGGGGAGAAAATTACTCCTTTTCACAAAACTTCAAAAAAATGTGGATTGGTAATATAAGATTGTGGAATGATATTTTATGCTATTCCAAGGTTAGGGATTACAAATATGATGTTATTTTTGATTGTTTGATTCATTACTAGGTATATAGCCCTCTGTTGCCTTCTGTCAGAGGGTGGAAACTGACACATTTCTATTACAGTAAAAAATATTAAGTCTTTAAACATTTAAATTGAAGCACACGTTTTAATACTTCAAGTAATTAGCACAACTTTTCCTGTTTATTAAATACTTTTACCTCAAGAAGTAATCAATAGACTCCTTATGAACACTCTGAGTTAGTGTGGCTTATGCTAATGTAGACTTTTTGAATTTCTTTTTAACTCAAATTTTTCATTTGAGTGTAATCCTTACCTCCCCTAATGCTTTCACCTGACCAAATTACATAGATCAGAAAGAATCTACACTGCCTGTAATAGTGCATGTAAATATGAAAAGCAATAAATGTAAAATGAAGCAGTGTTTAAAATGGGCATGTTCTTTTCTTTTTTCATTGTTTTATTAATTTGACTTCTGAAAAAACAAAAATGGTATAAATAAGATGAATTTTGATAAGAAAGCAAGCTTTAATGCAGGCAAAGTTACTAACTCCATTGGTTTAGAGAGGAGTATATTTCATACTAACAGTATACATAATATTGTTTTTTGGTGCCAAAATAGTAAGTAGTAGTACTAAGAGTCTGTAGTTGTGAATTGGAAGTCCCAGATGCAAACCAAGTGGTAGTGCTGCTGCTGCTTTGTAGTAAGGAGACTGTGGAAGATTGTGGGTTCGCTTCCCGGTTCCTCCCTGTGTGGATAGCGCTTTGAGTACTGAGAAAAGCACTATATAAATGTAATGAATTATTATTATTATTAGTATTATTATTAAAAAGCTTTTAATAAGAAAACTTGGGTACAGTCTTTGCAGTTCAAATTCATTCCAACAGTGTGTCAGGGTTTTGCATTAATGACAGTAATGATGGCATCCCATAGGAATGAAAATCAAAAAACAGAACTCCTTAATATATTTTTAGTTTCTTCTAGACAACCATGAGATCAGAAATCAGTAAAATGGAGACATTTTCTTTTGTGTCCTGCTTCTCAGATTTTTCTCCTGAATACTTTATCCCTATATCCTGACAAGTGTCTCATCTTGAGTTTCAGTGGAGATCTCAGTAAAATCACAAAATGGGCTCAAATTTTCCAAGTAGTGTATGAACAGTAGTAATAAAACTCTTTACTATGATTATAAAGCTGTAGTCCTTGCTTCTGAATAATACAGTACTATCAGTTGCTTCAATTAATATTGTTGTTCACTAATTATGTCATACCTATTCAGGATATAAAGGCAGGCAGTGTGGCCTTGTGGTTAAGACTTTGAATTCAAATCCCACTACTGACACCACTATATGACCATAAGCAAGTCACTTCATTTGCCAGAGATGTAATCAAACGTATCTCAAATGTTGTAAGACACCATGGATAAAGGTATCAGTTCAATAATAAATAGGAAGTCTTGAAATCAGATTAAAGTAAGACTAGAAAGAGATTTCACAAAATATTCCATGATTTTTCAAACCAAATTCTTAGTTTTGACTCCTTTTACCTCGGTTGTATCTCGTGTCTCCTTTTTGTCTACAACCATTTCTCCTAAGGAATTCTATGAGAAACGAATGACAGAGTGGATTTTTAAAAAAAACATAAATGAGGATATCTGTGAAGTTTCATGAGCCATCAATGATCGACCTTTAAGCAATAAAACTTTCCTATGCGATCTAGTGAATGGAGGACTGACACCTACTGTTCAGCACAGATACTGCCTACTTTTGATTGAACAGTGATGACAGATTAGCACAAACCATGGCTTAATACTACAAACCAAAGGAGTGACTTTGTATACTGTATGTGAATTTGGAGACGTGAGCATGGTTACTTTTATGAGGACCCTATCTCTGGCCAAGCCATTCTTATAGGAAAACATAATTAAACTTCTGAAATATTTGAAGGAATACAGCTGCTGTGTTTTTACCAATGGCGTAAAATAAAGTCGATAGCAGTCAGTAAGTAAACAACTGAAGACATGAACTATGTATTTTGTAATAAAAAGTGTGGTGTGTAATTAGTATGAAATCTAAGTCTTTTCAGTTTATTAAATAAAATTTGTAATATGTAATGTGTATGTTGAATTTTAGGATTATTAAGATGTAGTTTTTAAACAAATAAACTGTGTGAACAAGACTATAACTGTAGTAAAGAGCTCATAAGAGAAAACTAGCATTACTTTTATGTGTGTGTGTATTTAAACAGGAATTTAGCTGGAAGTCGACAGAAGCAAAATACAGGCACAGGCCATGAATTCTTGACAAGCTCAAAGATGTCATCCTGGCAATAACAGACAGTGACATAGGGGTGCAGATGAAGAGGTTAAACTGTGAATTAAGAAAAGTATTTGAAGAGCTAGCAAGAATGTTTTAGAAGACATTGTTGGCCAAGCCTGAGACCACTTTAGAGAAGGTGTTCTAGATACAGTATGTTCTTGTTTTTGAGCCATCATCTAGAGTGTTTACTCCTGGGACGCACGTGAGATGAAAATTATGATAAGGATATGCAGATGTACATCAAATATTAGGAGGTTGTGTTATTTTCTATTAGAATGTTTCTGTTTAAGCTCAAGTGGACTAACCAGTATGCATTTTTTTGTAAGAAGATGTGAAATAGTGACATTTGGGAACTTTGTTGTTTAACTCATATCTCATAATTAGTTTGAAATAACTTCAGATTGACAGAACAGCAAGACCAAAGGTAAATTCTCAGTTGCCATTTTTAACTGATATTTTTTACTAAAAACAGCCATCAAGCCAAGGTATAAAAGCACTTCTGTTGCCACAATACTAGTGCTATGCAGCTATTGAAAGAGGCAGAAGAAATGAAGGCATGATACACAGCTTTTAACATGATAAATGCAGCTTTGGTATGACAGAGAGAGAGGGTAGGCAGTTCTGAGGCCGCTTCGAACCATCATGCTGTCTGAGGACGAAAGTGCGGCGCCACCTTAAACGTGCCCCAACAAAGAAGCAGCTAAAGGCTGTGCCATGATGGTGCATACTTTTAAAGAACACCTTGGTTAGATCAATAAGAAAGCACTTTTTAAATTACATGGACATCTCTCTCCTGGTTATACCGAAGCAAAGCTTGCTGTTATGAAAATTTATTTGAATCATTCAGATGGTATACTTTATTCTGCTTTGGACTTTTATTATTTAATGCCTGATTTCTCTGCAAATAAACTTAAGTAATGATTAAGTTAAAATTTGAATATGAATTGTGCCTTGTTTATAGATATCATCTGCCCTGAGTGATGTGATTTGTTGTTTGTTCAGCTCTTTCAAAGATGGTGATCCAGGTAACTGAATGGTATAGGTAACCTGAAGCTGGACTACTTCCTAATCTTGTTGGAGTGTGTTACATGTTTGTTCAGGTGGGAGCTGTGCTCACTCTGCTAGATTTGTGTGACCCTTTCAAAGGTTATGAGCTGTAAATGAAGCGTCACATCCATGAATTCTGACCAGAGGGCAACTAGCTCTTGGAGTGGCTTTTGGCCTTTGCTAAGGTAATTTGAAAATGTAGTCCTATCAAGGATAGCGATTTGGCTCCCCGACCTTAGTTGTAGCTTGTGAGCAGAGTGACTTCTGGCCCTTGCTAAGGTATTGATGCTGAGGTAGCCTGCCTTGACCCTTAATATCTATGATGAGGTTGAGTGATGAGTGAATGTCACATATGTAAGTTGTGCATGTAAACCAAGGCTAATAATTTAGGCATTCCCAGTATTAACTTGTCTACCAATGTAAAAGGAACATTATAGTTTAAACAACCTTTCATGAACACTTTCCCATGACAAAACACCTGGGTGCAGTATATATTCCTACAGTGGCCTGCTGCACCATCCAGGACTGATTTCTACATTGTGCCTGAAGCTGCAGGGATGAGCTTCACACTCCATGACATTGAACTGGGTTAAGTGGACTTATTAATGGATTAAAAGATGGAGAGATTTAGGAATCATGAACTATTATTAAAAAAATCTTGGAAGGAGACGAGACATGATTGTCTCAGAGACACTTTCACGTCCCGCGAGACAAGTCTTCGTGCCAAGCGATGTAACCACACCCAGGGCTAGATGCCCCATGAGACAAGAGCTTATGCAAAGAGATTTGGAAAAGTCCTGCGTGGTTATGTCAGACACATTTCTTGGGGGGAAAAAAAAGAAACGATATTCACTCACAATACGTTGTGTCGTCACGATGTAATTCCAAACACCGAATCAAAATTCAATGCGATATTGATGGAAATTTAAAAATGAAAAGACATTGAATATATGGACATACTGTAGGTTAAATGACAGAAGTGTGCTGTGCAAAGTGTAGATCACACGGCATGGCAGCAGAAGGAAGGCAGCAGCTGATCAAGCAAAGAGAAGGTAAAAAAAAAAAATCTGTGTTTCCCATTGTATCACTGTTTAAGGGGGGGGGGGGGTGACGGAACAGTGATTGCGTCTCCTCGGGGTGTATTCAGTCCCCCTCTTCAAAATGTGAATGTTGCACATGCGCGGGGGGGGGTTGGTCGAGTGAAGCGAGCAGGGGAAAATAGTGTGTCTGCCTACAAAATAACATTTTGATTTACATGGTCCTCAGAGACTACTCCCACTAGGAGAGACCTGGCATTCTGGTCACGATTATGTTCTTTTGCTTCTTTCTCGCTTTTAACAACATACAGATTTCTGGTTGGGGAATAAACTCATGACAATGCAGGTACCTCTAAATTATTGACAATTGGAAATACTGGTCAGCAACACAGGGACAGCAGCTGCCCTGTCCTTCTTCGCAACAACCTGTACCAGAATGATTCTATTTTCAATTCCAATTTTTTTCTGTTGTAGCTGTATTAACACTTGAAATGAGGCAAGACTGAAGAAGGGGTCCGAGTTGCCTCGAAAGCTTGCATATTGTAATCTTTTTAGTTAGCCAATAAAAGGTGTCATTTTGCTTGACTTTTCACTCTATTGTAGGTTAAAATCGAAAAAGAATGTAAATTCCGATTTGACCACTTGATGTCACTATTGGACGCCAATATCTAAACGTAGTCGGTGGCAGAAGGCTGCTGTTTTCGTAAATTATTCAGCATGAGACGACGCGTTTATAATGCATATTGATCACAGCGTAAAGGAGACCTCTGTTCTAGCTGTAAAATTAATACTTTAAAGAGAGTCATCACAGCATTAAATCACACCTTTTCTGTAATCATCAAAACAAAATTCTATTTATATATACATATTATGATACTTGACGTACACACTTTTTCTAGAAGTATGGGAGTGTTAGATCACCTGTTTCTAAATAAGAATGTACGGTCCGTACATAGACAAGAGCAAATGGTAGCCAACTGGTTGCTTTTAACAAATAATGTAATGTGGGAAAACCCGCTGCAAAACATGGTAAAGGATCAAAATCCTCCAAATAGTCCTCATAGCTTTCTCTGTAGACGTATTCGTATTGCTCATTGTTAAAACAATAAGCTTTCCTTACTCTCACAGCTCCGTGTTTAACGAAATATAAAATCGTGTTGGCAAAGGGCAGTGCCAGCGAGCGTCTGTAAAGGGAAAAGTTAAAGGCCAACCGCACGCTTAAAAATAAAAAAGGCTGTAGTACTAATCAGGTGAATGTATCATTAATCTTCTTTTCATTGTTTTTCCCTGTGTTAAGAAGATACATTAATCTATACAATTAAATATCAATACTTCAAAAATAAATTTTCCATATTTTAATTGATTATGAATTTTGCCCTATCTAATGCAGGTGCATTGAATTTCCCCTTGGGATTAATAAAGTATCTATCTTTCTATCTATCTAATCACATTTCACCTGCGAACCTGACTAATCACTCTCACCTCTGGAGCACAACACCGAATGACTCCCGATGCCATTTCGATTGCCGACCGGATTTGTCCGCTGAACGTGGCTGTTAGTAAAATTCACTGGCTAACATGGTACCTTCTCACATCTGCACCATAGCACGCAACGAACTACCTTTAAAAGTGATTGCAGAAAGCTAAGTAACCCTGGTCCACTTTCATTTTTTTCAGATTTGCGACAAAAACCATACGTTTTAAATCGATGATGAATGCTGCCCAACGGGCAAACTAACCGATAAATCTGCCACACGTTCGCATCCACACTGCATTTTTAAAAATAGCAGTTCTTTAACGGCACTTTACTGGGTTTAGTGGTTCCACTTAGAACCTTTGTTTGACAAAGTTCCATTGCATTCTGGGAAGAGTTATATGCATATGAAATTGGTACTTTAGTCTTTGAAATGGTTCTTAATATGTGAACATAGCAGAAATCTTGAACGTATAGTAGGCTAGCTAGCAGAATACTAGAGAAAAACTGAACTTCGCTTCTGTTATTGCACTGTATGCAGAAAGGGTCCTTTAAAAATCATGAGGGAATTTTATGAATCGGTTATCATCTATTCATGGATAGTTATGAAGCCTGTAACAGAATTAAATATAAGGCTCTTCCTGGATAGTTCTTTGGGGAACCAAAAATATGTCATCGCTCTGCAAATCACTTTGCCTTATTTATTTTTAAGAGTGCGGATAAGGTAGCAGAAGTAGAAGTGCTATCGTTACGTGTACAGAGTAGTGAAATCCTTGCTTTTTTAATTTTAATTTCAGACATTCATTGATTCTCCTCATCTTTTTAAAAATAAAACCATGTATACTGTCAGCGAAATTCTTACTGGCATGTCTGACCAACATGCAAACATGGTCACTATCTGGTGTCTTGATAAACAAGAAATACAATAAAACAACGAAACAGCACATTGCACCAAGATCACCAGTGTGCTAAGATCTCACGAGATAGATAGATAGATAGATAGATAGATAGATAGATAGATAGATAGATAGATAGATAGATAGATAGATAGATAGATAGATAGATAGATAGATAAAATGCACTGACACAGCACGTTGCCGCAAGGTGAACCACCACGGATCTCAAATCAGGACCCGAGCGCAGCCGTGCAGTGGGTGACACCTCAGCACCACAATAGTTCGAACGGAATGGAACAGTGGGATTTTTTTTACAATGGCTGGAGTGACAATCCTGACACCAACCCCCGAATTTTCCCTGTAAGTTGGAAGACCTGGATGCTGGTTACCGTCTTACCGAGGAGGAGCAATTGCGGGTTAAAAGGAGTGGAGCATTTACGAGACTCGAACCTGCAACCTGAAAGGCACTATATACTAGATAGATAGATAGATAGATAGATAGATAGATAGATAGATAGATAGATAGATAGATAGATAGATGAAAGCCAACATAAAATTGATGCAATTTATATAAACACGGACTGACACAAATTATTCTAAAAATTCTGCAGTTGAACCTTTGCGTTACTCATTCGAAAATGCTCCTCAGCCGCACATTCTATGGGGTTCAATCGAGTTGCCCACTTGTATTTTCACACCTGGGACTCCCGTGTTAGTGCTGCCGTTTGGCACACTGTCCCCATTTTTAGCGCTCTACGTTAGTATCTAACGGGTAAACTTAAAGGGTAAAATCGCCAGGTTTATTTTTGCATTTTTTCTACCAGACGACCTCCGGTGTGTAGTTAAGCCTGACTCGGTCCAACGCGGTGCAGCAGTAAATTTCACTGTAGAACTTGGTACACTCTTATATGTACGGAAAAGGGCTAAGTGTCACTCGGACACTCTAAAGGGTTAAATACTTAAAGGGAACACATAATGATAAAGTAAAAAATGCGTTATGTTTTGTTTGCCAATTGAATTATTAACGGTCCTTAGCTCGGGTATGTAAAACCAAAACTGAAAGAGGGGGTCCTGTTCTTTCGAATCAGTGACAATGTGTGCGTAAACCAAGTTTGCCACGAGATTTGACCTGGGTATCCACGTTAGGCTAGACTACATGCACATACGATTTACCGCATAACTCCTTCTTGTCCTAAAGCAGTGACAATAAAACGGACTCCCCGTAATTTAACCCTTCAGAATGCCTGTTAGCCTTGTGCTGTTAGGAACGTCCAAGCGTGTTCCAAAGGGTGTTTAGCTCGGATGAGATTTGTCAAGGTCCTTGGTTTCCACATTTTCTGTTTTACTTCCTCCAGTCGGTGTCTCGTTTGTCTTGAACTTTTCTTAGAAGGGTAGGAGAAAATAGCGGGTCATGGAGTTTGGGGCTGAGCCTTCACCATACTCTTGCCAGGTTCTTGAATTGAAATCAAAGGAGGATGCGGGCGTTATGGAGGTCACCTGGAGGCATCTGTACGTGTTGGAAGATTGGTGCGCACGACCGAATCGCTGACAGGGGCTTTGAAGATGACAGTCACCCTTGCTGAGCAGGCTAACACAAACACAAGGTACATAAAAACATAAACATTGTGCACCGGCGCTCAGTCCAGATTTGGATTCTTTTTAGTTTGTTCTCGAAACCCAGAACGGTTTGAAAATGGATGGGTAAATCAATGTATTAAAATGCACCAAAGTGCAATCCTACCCCACGATGACCTGGGTTGTTTCAGGGCGGAGTGGAGGATTTATTCTTGTATATCAATTTATATAAACAGGACCTCCGCAAAACAACTTGAAAATTCCGTTGTGTGTGTAGGGGCGTGTAAAGCTTGAGATAACTTTAGTATATTTGCGTGTGCGGGTTATTTGCCTTGGTAGGTACGCTTCTTGTGCACCTGGCAGTGCGTGAGTGAACACTGCGTCACAGAATAT